>NW_012152008.1:891781-893614 GCF_000956105.1 Propithecus coquereli | reverse complement strand
CTCATGAGAAAGCTTTAATTACTTTCTACAGGATACAAACATCTATGAATGGGTCTATTTTCACTTTTTCTTACTGTAGTTTTTTGATAGAGGGAATGTGTCAGCTAGGTGGGAACATTTCTAATATCTGTGATAAATCCCCTTCTGATGAGTGTGAGGACATGTCCCTGGGAGGAGTAGTTCATTAGAAGGCAGAGAACTTCAGAGAATAAACATTTGAACTAATGAAAGAATTTGCAGATACATTCTGAATTTTTAACCCCCGAATATTTTAATCTCAGAGTTTCTCTAAGTTAATGATGGTAGAATTAATCTTACCAAGCAATCACTTAGGCTCTGTTCCAAACTCTAGATCAGCCAAGCTCTTAGGGTAGCCTTAGGAATAATTTTATCACAGGATAGTTGGAATCTGGTTAGTCTTCTTATTGTTGGTCCAGATAGCATCAAACCATCAAACCTCCCAGTCTAAACCCATGGCCTTAGAAGCAGACCCAAAGTGAAGCTTTGTGAGAAAGCTTGGACAGGTGTGGTCAGCTGCCCTTCCCCCCGTCTTTACCTGCCTGCTTTCTGTTCAGTAAGACAGTGGCATTGAATGTCAACAAAAGGTTGATTGCAAGTGTGCTGGGGCCTTCCCTTGGAACACTGTCTGCTGTCTAGCAATCAGTAAGTCAACAGAAACAGGCTCCTTTTGAGCCTTGACTCAAGGAGTTTGCCTGGGACAAGAAGTGGACCTCAGAGAATCTTCAGGACATACAGTGTGGCTGTCAGAAGAATACGTTTACTCAAATCGCTTCAGCATTTTCTTCCCTGATTCCCAAATCAGCATCAAACGACTCATCTAAAAGCAAACTCATTAGCCTCAAAACTGGCTTCTCTTTCCAGATTTGCCATCTGCCTTTCCCACCCTAATCTTTCACACTAAAACACGCCTTACCCTGCTTACTTTTGGTTCTTCGTATTTCCTTTCTGCCTCCAAAGGCCTGTCAGCTTTTCCACTCCTTTCCTGGCCATTCCCACTGCTGAACTCTGGGTTCAAGCCTTCTTTTGCCCCTTACCTAAATTATACCACAGCGGCTTCCCCTGGGCGCAGGTGTGTCCCACTTCAGTATGTCATGCATGGAGCAGCCCAGCTGATCTTTAAAAAAACCTCAGACATCTTGCCTGGCTCCTTTATTTCTACTCCACATCCCTTGGGTTTGCAGCTACACTTCCAGTCCAGCTTTATTTCCTGCTGCTCTCCCACTGGTGCTTCCCATTCTAGTCAGTCTAGTCTCTTAACTCTTTACAAAACAAGCCAAAACACTATCAACCTGGACTTTGCTCCTGTTCTTTTTTTCCATGAGAAATTCCTTCTCTTCTCTTATTTCCTCTAGATTTCTAAATCCAACCTTTTTAGGCTTAACTAAAATTTCATCTTCCATAAATCAGTCTCTCATCGTTTCTCATCTCATCCATCTCCCTTTCCTCAGATCTTTTATGATACTTACAGCTTAAACCCTACAATTTAATATATAATGCTATACTGCTAGTCTTAACTAATTTCCTATGTCTTCAACATCTGCTTTATTATTCATTTATTTTTTGAAAAGGTAATAGAGGCATAGGGTTAAAAAAGGTCCAATGCTCTGTTTGTTCCTTTCAGAAGTCATAAGTGACAAAAAAGAATTTCTATATTCCCAGGATGCAACACTGAAAGAGCTTATGATATCTTCTGGAGATACTTTGCTTTTAATGGAAGGAAAACTTCCTCCTCTGGTAAGATTTTGCTTCTGAATAGACATTTTGTAAGTAGTAGTTATTATTTTCTGATTACAAAGATGAGGTATTCTCATT
>NW_012152008.1:834686-890451 GCF_000956105.1 Propithecus coquereli | reverse complement strand
CAGAGTGCGCTCACACAGACCCACGTGGCAGAGCCCGCCTGGCCAGAGGTGTGTACTTTTTAATACGCACATATGCACATGCTCGCATTTGTGTATGTGTATATACATAGCATATATGGCCACACGTATACATATATATCCCTTTTTCTTTGCACAAAAGATGATATGCTAGACACCCTATTCTGTACCTGGGTTTTCTCATTAATATTTTATCTCCCAAGCATATGCTGTGTGTCAGGACATATAAAGCTATTTCATTCTATTTAGTAGGTACATAATATTCCATTAATATACAGATACTATAATTTATGAACCAGCCTCTTTTTGAAGAATATGTAGGTTGTTTCCCATCTTTTACTGATACAATATAAAAACTGTATATGTGCCATTTTAGGTGTATATGAGTAGATCTACTGGATAAATTCCTGAAACTGAAATTGCTTGGTCAAAAGTACCGAGCTATGGTTATGCCCTACTATAATGTAACCAGCCTTCTAAAGAGGACTTTGAGGTTGGCTCATGGGTTTGCTCCCATAACCAATTTGCATGAATGTCCTTGGATACATGGCTTTCTGTGCATGCACTAGTGTATCAGAAGGTAAATTCCTAAATGTGGAATCGCTGCGTCAAAGGACTTGCACATTTTAAATTTTGAGAGATGTGACCAAATTACTCTCTGAAAACTTTGCAGCAGTATATATTCCTGCCACCAACTTACAGGAGTCCAGGTTTACTCATACTTTTATCAACATGGAATGTTATTAGACTTTCTGGTTTTTGACAGTCTGCCAGGTGAAAAAAATGGAATTCTGTTATTCTCATGTTACATTTATTTAACCGAATGGAGGTTGGGTATTTGTTAATCTTCACCAATTTGATAAACTGAAAAATATTCTAATGTGCATTTTCTAGAACTATATATTTAAAATATTTTACATGATTATTTTTCACATTCTCATTTTCTTTTGGAAATTGAGCACTGTAACAATAACATCTTTAATCTCTTAATGAAGCTATCAAAGTTCTTTACTAACACAAAAAAAAGATGAGAATAACTAGCTAAATTAGTAAAACTGGAGTTACAGGGTCTGTATAAAGCAGTGGGTTTACTTCATGTGGTTTGTGTACCGGAGTCCAACTTAGATCAACAGGCTGTTGCTTCTGTATAGTAAATGGAACTGCCGCGACTGGTGCACTGTGCCAGCAGTGCTCTGTGGTGCCTGGAAATATTGGTGCAGCGTTTCAGGCAAATGTTTTATTACTACTTATGTCTCTCAGTTATTTATCTACTAAGCAAAGAACATATTTAGTCCAGTAACACTGAAGTCTGATTTTTCTGATTTTAAATTGTTGATTGTAAGAACAATAAACAAGTATAATTTATGACAGTTAATAAATCTAACAGGAAAAATAGTAAATTCTCAAGTACATTTTATGTCATCAAGACAATTTCTCTCCATGGGAGAAATAGAGAGGTTCACTTAATCACCTCATTAAAAATGCTCCATTCTTCAGGGTTTCTTGAAGGTGCCCATCTGGTGGTACCAGCCGCGGGGTCCCTCAGGACACTGGGAGAGCCATCAGGACCACACCAACTGTATCCCTTCTCAAGGCAGGGTGTGGAGAGCTGCTTCCACCCAAGGTGAGGACAGAAAGGAATTTCAGCTGCCAGAGTGTCATAAAGAAAAGTAAAATGACTGCTTCTGCTCCAAGGCAACTGCAATATTTATTTTAAAGATGTAAGGTTGGAAATTAAAACCTGTTTATAAGGTAAGTCATTTGATATTAATAACACTATCCTATTTTTATACAGTGCTTTGTAACCTCTGTAAAACACTATATATCTTATTATTGTTATGTTTATTATTATATCAATCTATTCTTCTTTTTCAAAGATCTTTTATATGTCATCTGTCAAGACCCTCAGGGCAGTAGCAGCCCCATTATCCTGTACCAAAGTACTGAGTCTTCAACCGATTCCACCAACCTCACTGCAGCCACGGGGCAGAGACCAAGACGGGAGTCTGCATCCTGCATGTCTCCTGGTCTTTCTGCTTCGACCCCCAAAACCCTGAGAAGCTGCTTCTAATCTTTTCACTGACTTCTGAAAAGAAATATAGACAGAGAACAAACATGTTGTCTTACTCAAAATTCAGTATACACATCACAATGAGCAGAAGTTGCTAGCAGTGAGTTGAATTGCCTTTATGTAATACAAAGAAGATTTCTACTTCATTATAAAGAAAACACAATTTAATCTCTTTTGTATTCATAACTGTAGATGAAAAGAATGTGTTTTTAGTAGGCCCAACTTGTTAGCTATATTTTTTTTTATCATGTTATACTTAATTATTTATCTTTTCTGGTTACTTGGAGTGTTGTATCATATATTTCTTTTTATCATTTAAACCTCAGTAATGAAATTAATATAAATGAGTCAAATCCTATCTCCTTAACCTTTGAAGTTTGGATTATATGTATAGAGTTATAAAATATGTTGAATCAGCTATGAAATTGGCTAAAGTTTTTTAGTTGGGTTATATTCATGTTAATTCTTAAAAATGTTTTAGTGATAGACTACTAGTTACATATCAGATTTTAAAAGCATGTTTAATCAGTATGTTTCTCCATGGAAGAAAAAGGTTCATTTTTGGTAGCATTTCTGTATCACAAAAAATGGGAAATACAGTTATGTGTAGCTTAAGAATGGGATGCATTCTAAGCAACGTGTGGTTAGGTGATTTCCTCGTTGCGCAGACATCACAGAGTGCGCTCACACAGACCCACGTGGCAGAGCCGCCTGCACACCTAGGCTGTGTGGTGCAGCCTGTTGCTTCTGGGCTACAGACCTGTACAGCACATTACTGTGCTGAACACCGTAGGTAGTTGTAACACAATAGTTAGTATTTGTGGATCTAAACATATCTAAACACAAAAAAGGACAGTAACAGTACAGTATTATAATCTTATGAGACCACCATCATATATGCAGTCCATCTTTGACCAAAACTGTGTTGTGTGTCACATGACTGTATATTTCATTCTGCAGAATTTCCTAGAAGTGTCTTCAGGGTAGTGCCAGCCTGTAGTTTCCTTAAGACACAAGACAAACTACTAATGCACTTAATTTACTTATGCTCTATCTATAATTTATTATGTATTAGTAGTGTGCTCAGCAACAAAGATATTTAATTAAAGCAAAAATGAGTAAAGATATTCCGAATTTAAAATTTAGTTACCAGCTTTTTTATGTTCAGAGTTTTTGATGACCCATCATTTTGTTTCTCCCCCTTTTTAAACAAACTTGGAAAGTCCTTCTTATTGTCAAGATTTCCTTCATTCAGTAAACATTTATTGGGCATTTACTGTGTGGCACCCACCACACCAGGCACTGAGGAGACGAACAAGATAGATGGCCTGCCCCCTCTTGGAAATCCTGTTGTTTTGAGGAGGCTGATTAAACACACACCAGCGCACACATGCACACATGAAAACTGACAAAGGAGTAATAGGTTGGGATCAGTGTTATGAGAAACAGGAAGCTAATATAAAGGATATAGGCAGAGTATCCTACCAACAAAATCTTTGAAGAAGGAAAAAATGTGCGAAAGAACATTCTAGGTAGACGGCATTAGTGTCAAGTTCCTCGTGGTGTTCCGCCAGTAGCACGCCCCTGACTGCTCCCCCGCCAGGCCATGCTTCCTTCCCACTGAAGTCGTGAGGGACCCAGAGTCAGAGATTCTTGAATCTAATAATAAACCTATTATGTGTCAAAACATGGCAATGTGTTTCAGAAATATGAAATAAAGTTTGATGTTCCTTCTAAGCATCCACCTCTGTCCTTTGGAAGGTGCTCCTGGGAACGTGCCTGCGGAAGGTTCTGTCCTCTATGTGGGAGACGTAGAGATCTCAGAAGATGCTGTGCTGGCGGATCTGAAGACTCAGGTCAGACTTCTTCCTGCAGCGTAACTTAGTGGTGATATGGCTTCTTCCGAAGAGTGAGATATTAATATATTCTTCTATCTCCTTTTCCCCCAATTACAGTCTGTTCTGATATGGCATTTGTCATATGCCATGTTCAGTGGTAAGTACCCAGCAGGCAGCACACGCCCATGGTGCAGACAGCTCCTCGTGGCCCTCATTGACCCCCACTCTGACAGGCATGCTGTGCTTTTGTTTGACTCTATCCTCAGTGACTTGCAGCTTCTGTTCATTTTTATTTTATAGGGAAACATGGTTTCTTGAAACATTTGTAAAGCATTCACTTTACCCCTTTATTTACATTGTTTTGTACCATCGTGATCCATATGTTAAATGTTGTTATGAAAAGCTGTGTTATCAGTTTCCCAGGAGGTCAGAATATCAGCTTTTATGTTAGGATCCTAGATATTGTATTGTTTTCTTACGCATTAATATTCACAGAGGAGGGTTTTGTCCAAATGGAAAGGCTGGATTAAGTATAACACAATGTTGAAGAAGCATCTTACTATTGCTGGACTTAAATGAACATCCCTTCTTTCTCTCAAAGGCAAAAATGTGGAGGCATATATATGACTGGCACTTGTTGATATTTGGCTTTTGTGTGTCCTCAACATATGAAATAACCTTGTGAGAACAAGTGGGAAGATATTTTTTTTTCTTGTAGTAGGTTGAAAGATGCTGTTTTAAGATCAAAAATGGATGAATGTTGGCAACTTTATATGCTTCAACCTAAATATAAATAGGGGCTTAAAGCTATCCACTCCTGCAGAATTAGAACACAGTTTGGGCCTCCTGGTTAGAGCCAAAGATTCTGAAATATTTCTGAATCAAAAGTTACTTCACTGGCAGAGCAAACATTGGAAAATCGTATTAGCACTGACGAAAGTTGAAGATGAAGCCCTGGCTGTTGTTAGAGCAGACTCTGCTCTTGTGAATTACACTCCCATGGAAATTAATTCCAAAGTTTCATTTTTGGAACATAGTGATTAAAAATGAGCTTTTGGCTCATATTTAGAAATAGAAAACTCATTTCTCAAGCTGATTTCGGTGGAGTACAAAAATTACTCAGGATTAATTTCCTTTAAGAGATGGATATTCCTGTGATTCAAAATAGAATTTTATCATTGTCATCACTGGAGGACTCTTGCCCTCAGTGTCACTGTGCAGTACTGCTTTTTTTTCCTGAAGCAACATGTTTCTAACAGTGCTTTGTAAAACCGTTGGAGAAATGTCTGTTTCTTTTTCTAGGCCATGACGTTGCACCCTTTCCTGGAGTCTGGTGTTCCGTCCCCAGCCTTCCTCAGAGCCTGGACGGTGGAGAGTAAGCGCCCAGGCAGGCTTTTACGAACCAACCGGCAGCCGCTCAAGTAGGTTCCTGGGTGGGCAGGTGGACACGCAGCCGTCCCTCCCGCCGCAGCGCTGGGCAGTGAGAGGGCTTGATGGAGGGACTCGTCTTTCGTGTCAGATAATAACAGACACCCCATTCCTGGTGATTCCAGGAATGAGTTGGATGATGCTTTTTATCATGAACCCTAGTATGATTTCAGCTTTCCATATTAAGTATAAATGTAGCTTTGAGTATGTTTTCTGCGCTCCAGAAACTGTGACATTCTTCTCATAACTTAAAAGTATTTGGAGGGAAGTAGAAGGCGGAGTGAACAGGTTCTCACTCAGGAAAGGTGTGACTCAGCTGGCCCTGCTGGAGCATTAACTAGTCGTTAGTTTCCTTTGCAAAAAGCAGGGCTGAGGGCTCCTTTACTTCAGTTCTGGTTACTACCCTCACGGGACTGGCTTGAGAATCCGAACTCTGGCCCAACAAAGGGAAGTTTCTTTAGCAATCTGGCCATCTTTATAGAGCCAGACCTCCATGTTTATTAAGAAATGACCCAAGTATGTAATCACCACAAGAACTATTCTAGTTTTCCTCTTTTTCCAAAAGCTTGAGTGTTTTTATACGGTATTCAGAAAACAGTCCTTTGCAGAAGAAAAAAGCTTAAAATTGGTAAAAAATTGTTTTAAAAAATTAAATGGCATGTCACTCTTTTTGTTCCACTTACTAGGGAATATAAACTAGGACGGAGAACAGAGATCTGCTTAGAGCCCCTTCAGAAAGAAGAAAACCTGGGGTAAGAAATTCTACTGCACACATATCTTATCATAGGGGGCTAGTTCATCTCTTCAAAAATTTAACAATTTAGGCCAGGCACGGTGGCTCATGCTTGTAATCCCAGCACTTTAGGAGGCAGGCGGATCGCTTGAGGTCAGGAGTTTGAGACCAGCCTGGGCAACATAGTGAGACCCCATCTCTACGATAAATAGAAAAAAAAATAGCCAGGCCTGGGGGGCATGCCACCTGTAGTCCCAGCTAGTCAAGAGGCAGGAAGATCACTTGAGCCCAGGTGTTCGAGGCTGCAGTGAGCTGTGATCGTGCCACTGTACTCCAGCCAGGGTGGCAGAGCAAGACCTGTCTCTTAAAAATAAAAAATGTAGTGTTAATACAAATTGTATGAGCAGGAGTAGTTTATCCTAGAGGGGATTTCCTGGATCCAAGGGTATGGACATTTTAAACCTCTTAAAATAAATTGTTAAATTCCTTTCAGGTAAGTTGTCCCAGTGTATGTTCCCCAGAGTTTATGAGTATTTATTCACCTCACCCTCAAACCAACATGGACTATTTCACTGTTCAGATGTTGATAAATGAAAATGGTTATCTCGTTCTCATTTGCTCCGGTGCTTTGATTGCTACTAAGTTTGACATTCTTTCAAAGGCTTAAAAAAAAAGCGTTTGTGTCTTGTGAGTGGATGAATGAGTTATTTCATATATTTTGCCTCTTTTCCCAATGAGGGTCTTAGGAAAAAATCTAATGTAATGTGTGTGAACGCTTTATATAACAACGATTTTGCCCCTTTGTCCCATCTGTTGTGAGCAGTGCCCTTTCTCGCTCTGAAGAGCAGCTGTGCACCGCCTCAGGCCTCCCTCGGCTCTCCTGTCCCTGGCCAACCTCCAGGGCACTGTCCAGCCTTTCGCGGAGGTCTCTGCCCCTTATCTTCCTCTTCAGCAGCCCCTCCCCCGCGCAGGTGCAGTTGACAGTCCCCCGGGGATCGGCGTCTCAGGATCCCTGCGCACAGCCTCCCCTTTCAGTCTGCGAGGCCGCATTCGTGTCCTGTAACAGTCTCTACACATCTCACTTCTTCTCCCCGTTGCTGAGTTTCTCTTTCTTCTGCTCCTGCAGTGTTGCGTCTCCCTTCCCAACTGTAACCCCCGGCTTCTTCTCCCCGCTACCCTACGCAACCCAGACACACAGCGCCCCAAATCCAGAGCACGGCCATCTGCTCAGACCAGCCATCTCCTGCCAGCTGCCCGCCCTGGGGGAACTTCAGCCAGGCTGGGGCCTCTCATCCCTCCCCACCAAGGAAGGTCCCCCGCCCTCTCCAGGGCACCCTGCTGCAGACTCAGAATGCGATCTTCACGCTGCTCTTCGTCAGGATTGAAGAAAATCAAAGTGGGGAATAAGGGTTTCCCACTAGTATTCAGTATTTAAGGAAAATCACTACTTATAAAAACCAGAAGAGTCGAAGGGGAAGCTTCGCCCACCATGCCCCAGCATTTACCGTGTGTGCTTTTCATTTGCTTGTGTTAAGTCTGGCATTTGACTGTTTTCGGCTGCAGCCCCCAGGACGTGCTGCTGAGGACACAGATGCGCATCCCAGGGGTGAGGGCCTACGCGCCGGCCGTGGACTTGGTGTGGGACACCGCCCGAGGCTGGACTGCCGGCTCCCTGAGGCAGAGGGTCGCCCATTTCTATTCTCTTCCTGTGGAGAAAACTGAAATTGCCAAATACTTCCCTGAAAAGTTCGAGTGGCTTCCAATATCTAGCTGGGTAAAGTTGTGGGGCTTTCTCAGAGACATTGGGGTTTACTGGCATAACGATTAGGTTAACTACAATTTTTCACAGTGATGGGGAATTTAGTAAGAATTTGAGGCCGAGTTTTGATTAGGATGTTTCATTTTTCTATAGAACCAGCAAATCACCAAGAGAAAAAAGAAGAAAAAGCAAGACAGTTTGCAAGGGGCACCTTATTACCTGAAAGATGGAGATACTATTGGTGTTAAGGTAAGTTGAAGTTGTTTAACATTAATAGCAAATTTACCACTTGGACAAGACTCAACAATCAAATGATTTTATAGAAAAGTTTTATCAAATCTTCAAGACACAGATAATCCCATTTTATACAAATTACTTCAGAAAATGGATAAAAAAGAGGGAAAGCCAGACAGCCTGTTTTATGAGGCAAACAGAACTCCAATACCAAAGCTGCCAAGGACAATAAAGGACAATTGAGACTAATTTCACTTATGACCATAAATATAAAATAAAATCAAGTCAAAACCAGCAAGTATGTTTTAAAAAATATTACTATGTGACCATAGGGTAGGTTTATTCAAGGAATGCAAGGATAGCAGTGTCAGTATATTATGTTATACACCGTACTGCCAGATAAAAGAAGAAAAATCGTATGGCTAATCCAACAGATGCAGAAAAAGCATAGAATAAAATTTAATGTTAAAAATTCATGTTCATTCATATTTAAAAAAAGAACTTACAGCAAATTAGGATAGATGGAAACACCTCAACCTAACATAGGACCTATAGCAACACACGTAGCAAAAACTTCAAAAGTATTTTTATTAGACCCAAAATAAGGATTCCCTTAATCACCACTTTCATTCAACATTGTACTAAACATGTAGGCAATGTAATGTGACCTCCCTCCCCTCAAAGAAAAATAAATAACTAAAAATTGAATGGGAGGTAAAAGACACTTGAAAATATAAAACTGTTCTTACAAAGGAGATTGAAGAGACTATCCAGATAATCCACTGGATCTGATGAGAGTTCTAAAGGTTCCAGGATCAATATATAAAACTGCAAGGGACCTGGGAATACAGCCAGCAAAAGATTTCTAAAACCTTCTAGAGAAGATTAGAAAAATATTACTGAACAGTATTAGAGCCGCGGTCAGGTGTGGAGCCATCATACTTTTGTCAGGGAGCCTCACAACAGCAAGATGTCAGTTCTTCCCAAATGGACACATTTAGTATTAATATAATTCCAGTGAAAAATCCATATAGATTACGCTAAATCAAATAAACAGAATAAATTCATATGCTGGAGCAAAGAGCCAGAGAGAGCTAAGATATTTTTAAAGAAGAACAAGCCAGGGTCCTTGCTTTACCAAGCACTGAGACGGATGTACTGCCGTGGCGACAGTGTGGCTTAGAGGCCAGGAGAGAGAGACAGACAGCCAGATGCATAGGGACAGGAAGTGCAAACCCAGAACCACACACGGGAAATGTGACAGATATTTGAGGCAATGTTAAAAATGAATTATTCAGAAAGTGGTACTGGGAGAACTGGTTATCTACATAGGAAAATTGTATTCATAATTTTGATTTAAAAAGGGTTACCAGATTTATACAGGTTGGGTATCACTTATTCAAAATGCTTGGGACCCAGAAGTATCTCAGATTTCAGATTTTTTTCAGATTTTAGAATATTTGCATTATACTTACTGGTTGGGCATCCCCTAATCCCAAATCTGAATATCTCGAAATTTGAAATGCTCCAATAAGCATTTCCTTTGAGCATCATATCAGCATTTAAAGTTTTAGATTTTGGAGCATGTTGGGTTTTGGATTTTCAGATTAGGGATATTCAACTTATATAAGCTTCAGGTCCTATAAAACCCGCATCTACCTCTGCTCACACCATATACAGCAATTTCAGTTGAAGACTTAAATGTGAAAAGTAGTCATTTCATCCTTTAGAAGGAAAGATATGAAGCACTACTTGTAATAGCATACAGTGGAAAGAACTTAAATGACCCTCAAAAAGGGGGTAAATGAAAAAAATGTATTGATACAGTGGCATAATACACAGAAGTTAAAATGAATAATCCAGAGCTACATACGCCAATATGAAAATACACCCAAATATTTAATGTTGAAAAAGAAAACAACGTCACAGGATGAACATTTATATACAGTATAAAACCATGTTGGGTTTCACTGAGGATTATGTCCCTAAAGAGTCATAGAGTAAAAGTGAAGGTGGGAGCGACAACATTAAACTCAGTGGACAGGTACCTCTAGGGTAGGGGAGTGACATCAACAGAATCTATTAAGTTTTTCCTTTAGAAATGAAGCAAATACGGGAAAAGGCTAATACTATCAATAGCTGACATTTACTGAGCATTCTACTATATGCCAAGCACTCACTGAGGCCGCCTCCCTGTGGGCAGCCAGGAGAGAGGCCAACATTTACCGTAATTAAAAAAAGAAAAAAGAAGAAAAGCAGCTGCAGATCCCGGGCGGCAAGGAGGCTCGCTCACTCGGCGGAACTTACCCAGCAGCCTGTATTCATAAAGCCCCGCGGTTAAAGCTTGAGAGAAGTTCTGAGGAATTAAAGGACATGGGCCACGTCTTTCAGAAGCTCACATTTAGCTATAGAAATACATAGGTGAAAACTATGTATTTTGACAGTTTGACAGTATTAATAAAGTATTAATACTTTATTAACACAAAAGGCTGTGTTTCTAGCACAGTGATGAGAGAGCTGTTGGGGCCCAATGGATCCTTCCTGTGCTTTATGTTCTTAACTTAGATCCCTTTAGAGCCCCTGTGTTGGGCTCTCCCCCAGGGGAGCATTTGTATTAGGTCATTAAATATGAAATGTCCAATTTCAAATCAAAAGTGTAGTTTATTATATCTCAAACAAGAAGCAGTATAATTAACCAAAGTGTACACCTAAACTATCGACACAGTTTTGCCATCTTAACAGTAGCGTGTTTATGCCAGCAGCGAAGAAGCCTGGAGAGCGAGTGGTGATGAAATCTCGAAAGGTGTTTTCCACAGCTTGTTGAGAATTGAGTATTTGTCCTTGTGACAAGTGGTCAAAACCTGGAAGAAGAGGTCGTCAGTCCGTGCAGGGTCTGGAGAATACAGTGGATGACAGAGAGTTTCTAAGTCCAGCCTCTGTAGTTTGAGCAGCGTTGTTTGTGCGACATGTGGTCGAGCGTTATCTTTCAAGAGGATTGATTGGTCTGTCTCTAGTGACCAATCTTGGCTGCTTAATCACAAGCATCCTCATCATTTCATCCAGTTGGTTGCAGTAGACATCTGCGGTAATTGACTGACCAGGTTTCATGAAGCTGTAGTGGATAATACCAGTGCTGGACCACCAAACAGACACCATTAGCTTTTTTAATGAATATTCGGTTTTGGACCGTGTTTCAGCACTTCGTCTTTATCCAACCATTTTGCCGAATGCTTGTGACTGCCAAAAAGAATCCAATTTTCATCACATGTAACAGTACAGTGTAGAAGTGGTTCACCTTTATATCATAACAGCAAAGAAAGGCAAGCTTGGAGACGATTTCTCTTCTGATGTTTAATTCACGTGGAACCCATCTATCCAGCTTCTTTACCTTGCCGATTTGTTTTAAATGGTCCAGTGTTGTTGGAATAGTAACGCCAAACCTTACTGTTAATTCACATGTAGGTTGAGATGGATTCGCTTCGACCACAGCTTTCAGCTCATCATTATCCACCTTGGTCTCAGGTCACCTGTGTGGCTCATTTTCAAGATTAAAATCACCAGAACTGAACTTCTCAAACCACTGACGTACTGTGAGTTCATTAGCCACATCCTTCCCAAACACTTCATTGATATTTCGAGCTGTCTGTGCTGCATTGGTTCCATGACTGAACTCATATTCGAAAATAACACTCATCTTTGACTTATCCATAGTTTCACAAAAATTGCTCTAAAAAAATACTTAAAAGATAATCACAAGCCAAACCGGGCGTTTGAAAGAGTGACGATGTAGCTTCACAATAAACCTAAAACAAGAAGTGTCAAAGTGAAATGTCAGATCAACTGTCAAACTTAGCACCTAAGGAAATCGGACATTTCATACTTAATAACCTAATGGTTGCGGGCAAAGGTCCGACGGCTGGAAGTTTCCCTCATGAACCTTTTCCTGCCACCCCCTGAATTTGTTTTCATTGAGCACTAGAAAGTTTTTTATCAGTTATTAACCTAGTTTATGTAAATTTGAATATCTCCTTTTGTCAATTTAGGTAATTTTTAAAACATATCTCTTTTAAATGTAGGCTAAAAGATGTCTGAAAACATTGCTCATTAATTATTTTGAAATGTAGAATCTCCTGGTTGATGACGATGACGATTTCAGTACAATCAGAGACGACACTGGAAAAGGAAAACAGCAACAACTCGCTCTGGGGAAGAAGGAAAGGTAATTATTAGGATGCGCACCGACACTGCACTGACACATTCCACTCTCTTTTTCTTACTCCTGCTGGGAAACGGAGGCAGGGAACTCCCCTGTGTAAAACTGCATCGTGGAGAAGCACAGTGTGGGATTCTTCTCTGCTACGCACGTTGCGGCGGCGTCTTTAGACTGCCTCCTCCTGGTCTGGAGCTCTCTGTGGAACGTGTGAAGGCGACATGGACCACAGAGGCACCGTGAGACCTCTGCCCGTCCTGTTCCCCGGGCACCGCTGTCCTCCTTCCCCCCACGCACAGCCTCGCCGCACTTCCCGGCTCACGGCTTTTCATTCAGTCTCCAGCACCTAAAACCGCAAGCACTCCCGAGCGTGCACCCCATCCAGCTGCCGCCGAGGTTCACAGAGCCTGGCTGCTCCCCCAGGGGACACTGCATCTTCAGTGCCCCAACCTCCTCCTCCAGGGCCCCACCATCCACGCTCTCCTCTGCCTGCCTGTAGGGGCTCCTGCCCTCCGCCTGACCTCCCGCTGCTGCTGCTGCCTGCTCTTTCCCCACCTGGGGAGCTCGCTCCACTTCCATTCAGCAGGGAGCCGAGGACCTCTGTGCACAGCCCGGCCCTCTCCTGGCCTCTGGGCTTGCTCACCTGCCAGGATCTCTCCTGGAACAGCCCACAGGAAGTCGTGAAGTTCAGGCCACTCTGTTCAGCCAACTCACCACCAAGAGCCCCAGCACCTGGCCCGCAGCATCACCTCCACACGCGCCAGACCGGAGGCCTGTGGGTGTCACCATCCTCTCCCACCCCCAATCTCAGTAGCTCTGGCTCTCTCCTAAGTCAGCCTTCCCTGTGTTCTAATTGCTCCTGCCTTGGTAGACTTTACTTTTTCCTACCTATGTAGGAAAAAAACCTAGAACAGTGCTTCTGCTGGTGCTCCGTAGACACGTATTCAGTGAGTTCACCCGTCTGTTCATTCTGCAGTCTCACGTGGACCTACAGCGCCCAGAGTCGTCCTTGCTGTGGTGTCTCAGACCACGACGCTCTGCTTGCTTTGTCCCTCTCCCGCGGGCCCCTCCTCCAGGCGCGCCCCTTGACTGGAGGGCTCCTCCTCAGGTGACTCCTGGGCACCTTCCCCGCCGGGTCGGGGATCCCCAGGAGGCAAGGACAGTCTACACCCCCAGTTACAACACTGCACCTCGCAAGGCCTGGTGCCCTCGGAGCGAGGGATCTGGCTGCTTTGGGGTTTTCCTACTGGCAAGTCACACAAAACAGTCTGTGTGTGTCTCACATATTAATATTTCACGCACACTCAAATGTTGCCTTTTTCCACATTTAAACGTGATGAAACTGTCTCCTTCTGACTTCTCGTGTGCATCTTCTGTCAGAGCCTTAGCTGTCAGCAGGGCTGTCATTTTGAGTCATCCAGAGTTTTCCAAGCCTGTCAACTTCATTTCTACCTGTGTTGTTTCAGGTAGGGCATTTTTAAAATTCATGTTGCTGTCACCAAAATCTTAGCCTCAGGCTCATTTGCGTAATAGGATGGTTGTAACTTTATGAGCACCACGAGGTAACCAGTTACTGTATTGTGTTTCATTCATTTTATCTGTTTTTTGGAGCATTAATAGAGTCACATGCTTCTAATTTCAAAAGCCACCCAAGGAGGCTCACTGAGAAGTCTCCTCCCCCAGACCCACAGCCACTCCTGGATGGACCTGCATGGCTGTCACCTGCACGTCCTGTCAGATCTTCTGTGTACAGGGGCACATGAGCATGCTTTTCCTTCTTTTTTGACACAGAACTTTCTTGGCATACCTTGCGGTTTTCACTTACCCCATGTCATGTGGTTGGCGCTTGGCGTTCTGCTGCACAGGTAGACTGCAGCGTAGGTCAGGTGCCACCTCCTGACTTTCCAGGAATCTCCAGTCTGTCGCTGTCGCGGTGAATAACCTCGTGCACTCACCATTTTGCGATGCAGATGTGGGTGTATCTGTAGGACACATTTCTGCTAGTGGAATTGCTGGATCAAGGGATATGGCTGTTTGTAATTCTGGAAATAAGCCTGCAAGTAAATAAGAAAAAGACCAACAATCCCATAAAAATACAGGTATAGGTTATGAACAGGTCACAGAGAAGGAAATGCAGATTACTTGCCAACATATAAAAATATGCTCAACCAACTCTATTCATGATAAGAGAAAGGTAAATTCAAGCTCCTCTCCGGTATCCCTGCACACCCGCCAGAGACGCTAAAATGGCAAAGACTGCTGACACCAGCGTGGCGAGGACGCAGAGTGACCGGGCCCCCTGTGCCGGGGTGGGACTAGACGGCCACTGTGGAAAATGTGGCGGTGCCTCCTACGGGGTCTCCTGTGCGCCTCCCAGAGCCCAGCAAGCCTACTCTGAAGTTACGTTCTCCACAGAAATCACACAGTGGCTTCATTCCCCTGGCCAAATTCAGATGGAGCTGAAAGGCTGCCCGACAGTGGGAAGGGCAGTGGTGCTGAGCACCCAGTGTGGCACGGCGTGTGTGTGCGGGTCACAGCCAGCAAAAGCCAGTCTACCGGGTGGGAGTTGGAGGGGTGTTTCCCTTGGGCCGGGGACTGAAGGGGCAAAGGCAGCCATTGCACTGTGTCACCCAGGGCTGCACATGTGCGATGATCCGTGGAGCTGTGTGTTTACGATTTGTGTGTACTCTGTGAACATTATAGTTCAGTTTTAAAAGCACAGAAAAAGTGATTACTCTGCTGTGAGACATTTTCACCCAGCAGATTGGAAAAGCCCAGAGTCCGACACGCCACATGGCCAGGGTGTGGGAAACCCACCATTCTCGCACGTGGGGCCGGTGCGGGGGTAACCGGGGGTCCTCAGGTGGGTGGTTTGGACGTAGCTGTCAAAATTATCAACGCATGTCCCTGCAGCTTATTCTAACTTGGCCCCTGGGAATTAGAATGAATGTTGGAGTTACTCTAAACCCTTCAACTCCGTGACCCCCGCCACATCCGTGACTGCCTCTGTCTCCCACAGCCGAGAAGCCCTCCGCGTGCAGAGCAGTGGCCTCCTCTCCAGTGCAGACACACCTGGCCGGCCCCGAGGACAAGAAGCTTCTCTTTCGATCCATGTTGGGAGTTTCAGATAGCTCTGGCCACAGCAGGCCTCCCGGGACACGGGGCCCAGGCTCTGCGCCCCAGCACGGCCATCTGGTCGATTCCACGAAAGCGAGTGTCGTCGGGTTGTGGAGGGACCAGCGGGTTCCTGTGGAGCCTCAGGTCCCAAACTCTGCTTCGTCACAAGCACAGGACATCTCCTCTCGGGCCAGGCAGGTGCACTCGGTCGCTCAGCCCGCGACACGCGCCAACCTAGATGCCATGCGCACAGGTGCCAGCCAGGTGTTGACCTCACCCGACACCTGACCCCCAGCCGCCCTTTTTACCAGAAAATTTACTACTTGTGCATTAAGCACAGGTGTGGATAAGATGGCACGTTGCTCAGCTCTGATGAATCTGAGTAAAGTGTGCGTGTACTCAGTCGCTTCCGTAACCGCTGAGGTGACTCTCGGTCATCTGCACTGACGAGGCTCCGACACCCCATCTCCTGCTGCTGGGCTGGACGGGCTTGTGCCTCACTGGAAGGGGTGGTCTGCTTTCTGGACGTCCTTTGCCCCCACACTGTCTGGTCCTCACGTATCTCCTGTCTCCCCTTTGCACTGAGTTAAACCCGTGACGCTGAAGTGCTGGCTCTCTCCATGTGAGGAGACAGATGGGACCCGCTGACGCTGCACGTGCTCTGCTAGGGCAAAGGCAGCCTCGGGTATGCCCAGCTCTGAGGGCTCGCTCTGACCTAGCTGGTCTGTGACCAGAACATTCTCACTGCTGCGGCCGCTGCTGCCCACAGCGCCTCAGCCTCTGCGGTCTGGAGGCCTGGTGGGCAGGGCCGCTGCCGACAAGCCTGGCGGAGTCGGTTGCCCTGGGCAGGCTGAGTCGCGTCAGTTAGAACAGATGAGAAAAAGGAAGCATAAAGGCTCCTTCCTCTTAATTCAGCGCAGATCCCTGTTCAACTTAAAGGATCTAACGGGCATGTGTGAGAAACACAGCACTGCGGCCCCGAACCGATTGGGACCATGGGACAGGGAACGTTCTCAGACGCCGGCCGAGCGGAAAGCAGCACCGCTCAGTGCCGTACGTTCCTGGCCTGGTCGTCACCTGGGTTTCGGGTTCCCCATCAGCCCCGCGTCGCGGATGTGAAACCAGAACTGCGTTGAGATGGGAGGGAAACGACACTGGCGCAGCGTCGCCGCCTGCACGCTCAGCTCTTGCCCACGTCACCGTGTCCGTAGAGCTGACGCTAAGCAGGTGGCCGTGCCTGTCCCCTGTTCCCCTTCCAGCACCGTCGAAACCGTTATTAGAGAGAAACCCTCATCTCCTCTGTACGCTTGAGCATTTGTCATGAATGACGTGTCCACCTCTGTGGAGGCGCTCGGGGTGCTGCAGCTGGGCTCCGACAGCAAGCTGCTCAGTTCCCAAACGCTACTCGGCCGCGGGAGACTCGGCGTGCGCTGCAGCCCGTCTTCGCAGATGCACGTGGAGGGGTTTTGACGCCAAAACTGTCAGCGCCGTGATTGTGCTGGAAGCCTGCCCTTCTGTGTACAAGCCGTTCTGTTTCTTTTACTTTAACTGACATATTTCCTTAGTATGTTCCTTCAGTACATCTTATGGTAATAAAATATTAATGTAATAACTGAAGAGCTTTGCTTGTGGAAGCCTAGAGGCCTCACTGAACGTGTCTATTAATGGAAGTCCCGAGAGAGTGGGGGCGGCTGTGCCTTAAAGTGCTGTCCAGCAGGGGGTGCACTCCGCAGCCCGCCGGGGCCTGCGGGTCGGCTGTGCGCTTGCTTTCTCTTTTTCTCTCTTTCTTTCTCTCTCTCTCTTTCTCTCTGCCTGCGGGTCGGCTGTGCGCTTGCTTTCTCTTTTTCTCTCGTTCTTTTTTCTTTTCCTTCCTTTCTTCCTTTCCTTTCTTCTTTCTTTCCTCCTTCTTTCTTCCTTTCCTTTCTTTCTTTACTTTCCTTCCTTCCTTTTTTTGTTTTCTGTTTTTTAATTTGGGGTTAGACTGGGCTATACAGGAGGAAAGCTCTAAAATTTTGTTAAAGAAAAAATAAACCATTTTTAAAGTTGGAGTCCTTAGTGTCTGTTCTGTGCTGACTTGCTTCATGTTTTACTTAAGAGAGAACTTCTGTGTCCTTTTTTCCCCAAGCATACTTCAGATGCTAAATAAACACGGTTTATCTTTAGAAATACTGTATCAGCGCTGCTTTAGAAATCACAGAATTGTGTTCGGGTTTTAAATGAATACAGACTCCTGGGCGAAGTCGTACTGGAGGAAACTGGCTGTACTCCGGCTCTGCCTTCCTTCCAGGGAAGTGGGGTTGGCAGAGGTGGTTGAGTTGCAGAAAACATTCATTCAGCAGTGATTTTTCTGGCCAAAAAAAGGAAAGGAAGCAAGAATTCCGTGAAAATCCACAACTGTGGCTTCATAGATGTCGGTTTCCCGAATGACCAGATTACAATAGCCGCTGCCCCTCTGCCCTGTCTGGACAGGGACTGTCGGTTCATGTTTCCTTCTGTTCCTGATCACCAGCCGTCCAGAGCCCAGAGCTCGGCACACAGGGTCAGTAACACACACGGTAACTGCAGCACGGGGACATTAGTGTTCTGGAAATTCACCGCACTCCAGGAGCAAGGCAAAGCAGCGACCTCTCCCCCTCCATGAGCGAAGCTAGAGAATGTCCCTCTGCCCCACGCGCACACAGGCAAGTGCTGTGTGTCCGAGGCCCCTGTGTCAGTAGCCACAGTGTGGCAGCCAGGACCCTTCGGTTGCAGGTGATTGGCCCCAGCTCAGGCTGGCTGGACCAAAAACGGGGGGTCTCCTGGCTCACGAAACTAGAGCCCCCAAGTGTGCATCGGGCCAAGGTCAGGCAAGTGCCCAGAGGACAGTGGAGCCTCGCCCCAGTCTCTGTTGGTTCCATCCGCCTGCCTGCTCTTCCCCAGGTGCTGAGATGCCACCAACAGCTCCATGACACCCTGTCAGCTGCCAAGTGCCACTTTGCTGGAACCTGTGAAAGTCCTGGCTTGACGTGGGCGACTTGCCCTGTCTTCAGCTCCCTTCAGACGATGGTGGGGAGAGGCGAAGGCAGGTTGCCAAAGAACCTCCAAGTGCCCGTGCACTTGCCATGAGCGTGCTTCGAAGACGGCAGGAACCCCAGCTCCACGCGGCCATTCTACGACGCAGCCACACCTCCCCAGCCCCCACGGAGAGGCACCCAGAGGTGCGACCCACTCCTGCTCCCAGCCCGGTCAGAGCTCTGGTTGGGTCCAGTGGATTGAATTTCTGGTTCAGCAGCATACAGCCAAGTGACAAGTGTGACAAAGGGGTGGGGTGGCCGCAATAAAACTCTATTCCAGCAAACAGAAGGAGCAGCAGATCCAGTGCACAGTTGACATTCCCGGGTAGACCCAGTTGCAACTGGACAGGGCACTCTGTTTTTCTAACTGGCGGGAGTTCTCAAGAGTTTCAGTCTGAAACCACCACAGACCACACATTCCTCCACTTTGCAGCCACACTACACTTGAATTGTCCCCTCTCCTTCAGGTGGCCATCTGGCCTCCCCCCGCCCCCAGATGCCATCTCTTGGAGAAGCCCTTCCTGACCGCTTCCCTTTGGAGCCGAGCCCAGCGTGAGACAGGCCACTCTGGCACGGGGTGGAGGCCAGGGGGCCCACACCAGCCTCCCCCCAGCCAGCTCCTGCCCAGTCATCGAGGTGCTACCAGCAAGAAGTTAGTGCCCCGGCTTCTGTGCCAGAAAGTTTGCCTGGGACATGGCCCTCGTTCCTCACCTGTCATGTGGGCTGGGCTTGACTCGAGGCCTGGGACACAGGAAAGCACAGCATTCAAAAAGGTGTGATCTCTGGTGCCCGACTGCCCTGGGACTCCCATCTTGGCCACGTGCTGGCTGTGTCATGGGGCAAGATGTGGCACGTCTGAGCCTGCTTCCTCATCTGTAAAAGAGAGACACCCACCACGAAGGACTGTTAGGCGTTAGAGGAGTCAATATGTGTAAGATTTGTATTTTATGCCTGGCATAAAATATAAATGCGTCAGCCGTCAGCATCATGACAGTCCTGTACCCTTCGCGCTGACTGGTTCAGTCATGGGTGTGTGATGCAGTTCTAGCCAAGAGACGGCAGGGGCGTCAGCTGAAGGCACGGCTGCTTTTTTTTTTTTTTTTTTAAAGACAGGGTCACTCTAGACCCAGGCTAGAGTGCAGTGGCGCAGCCATAGCTCACTGCAGCCTCCAACTCCTGGGCTCAAGCGATCCTCCTGCCCCAGCCTCCCAAAATGCTGGGATGACAGGCATGAGCCACTGCCCCTGGCCTGAAACCACAGCTTCTGAAAAGGTTCCCTTTATCTTAAAAAGAGACATGGAAAAGAAGCAGCATCTGTCCCCACACACCTTACATTGGACATAGTCATATCTGGATGTGATGCCTGGAGCTATGACAGCCATCTTATAACCATGAGGCCTGAGGTCCTGAACAGGCCACATGGAAAATGTACATGGGGGAGGGGGGGAGAACAGGGCTCTGTTAGCAGGGAAGCAGGGACAAAGAGCTGCAAGGGAGGTGACTAGTACTTCCAAAGCCCATGTAACCCTTCTTTATCTCACCAACCTGACTTTGTCTTTCATGAACCCAGTGCCCACCCTTTACCCCAGGAAATCAGGGGATAGCAAAGTGACTTTGATCTCAGAGCAGCAGCTCCCTTGGAATAAAGGTACTAAGACCAAACAGAAGCAGGAGAGCTCCAGGTGTGCAGCTTTATAGAAAAGATCTGTGTGACCCGCAGCCCTGGAGTCTGAGCACCTCAGCACTACCCAGTGCCCCACCTTCTTGCTGAATTTTTAACCCAACAGATCACAGAGCCGCACCCTAAAAAATTCAATGGCATCCTGTTTGGCTTTTCAGCCACCAACAATTCAACCTATTTTAGAGCAGCTAAAAAATAATTCTGAATCCAGTTTGGAAAGATTCTGCCGACTGACATTTTATGTCAAAGCACAAGGAATGACGACAAAGGCTCCGACAATGGAAGATCAAAAACAGGCTCGTTTTATTTATACACAGAACGACGTATTTACAGCATTCGGGCGCGGACTATGTACATAACAATACAAGAGGCGTTGCTTCCAGGGCGCTCACTGTATAAATTAAGGTTATAAATACGAGGGGTAAGCCCCACCTGAGGGCACAAAACCTTTTCTCCGAGACTCTCCAGGGATCCTTCCTTCCTCCTCTATGTGGACAGGATCCTGATTCCCGTCCATAACACCGCCAGGGACACCGGCAGGGCAGGACACCACCGCAGCGTGGGGACGCCAGCCCAGCACCCGACAGGCAGTTTCCTGAACATTCATGCTCATTCCTTTTCACTTCTAACTTGTTAGAATTAGAAAAATGGTTTTTATGTAAACAGTGCCGTTTTAATCACTGACAACATGCTCATTTTAAACACCGCCCTTGACACAAACCCAACGCTTTTCCAAGAGGACACCAAGGACTTGGGGTGGCCCTGGTGCCCCAGAAGCCACCACCGGCAGCTTTCCTCCCCGTGCCCCTCCTAAGTCCAAGCTTGTCCCAGGGCTTGCTCCAGGCTGCCACCGCCCGCCTCCGCCTCCGCCTCCGCCAGGGCAATCGAACGACTTCCGTGGCGAGCTTCTCTTCCTCCACCTCCTCCACCTCAAATGGCTGTGCCATGGGACACAGAATCCCAGGGGGAAGGTGACATACACCATCCCCCACCCGTTACTTCCAATGAGACAGCAAAGTCCACGGACAGGGGATAAGATTCTCTCTCCCAAAAATCCTAACGCCAACACCTCACACGCAGGGACAGGCGGCTGCGACAATGGACCGGTGGGCCTGGGGGTGCCCCCAAGCCACAGAGGCGGGGCCTGGCCAGAGCACACGGAGGGGCCCACGCGGTGTACACAGAGGACGGGGAAGGGACACGGGGCTGGGAAGGAGGTGGAGGCAAAGCGCCGCTCAGGGCCAGGGCTGCCCAGCCCCAGGCCCGACTCCAGCCGGCTCTGCAGGCGCCCGCCCGGCCCCCTCACGCGTCAGATGGGCGACACGAATGAAAGGGCTGGACGGCTCCAGAGACGCTCCTGACACTGCCCTTCTCTTCCGGGCCCGGAGCCACAGCCCGGCAGCCAGGCCAGAGCCGCTCCGCACCAGGGCCGCGTTACGGAAACCACTTTCTAAGACGCGTCACGAGCCCTCTGAGGGATACCGTCTCTGAAAGGGAAGGGCAGGCAGGCCTGTGAGGCCCAGGGGTGCGCTCCACCTGGGGACTGTCCCCAGGGTGCAGCCCTCTCCCTGCGGGAGCTCCCCAGCCGCCAGCACTGCCATCTGCTGGCCCTGCCCGTGGGCTGGAGCTCACACCTGGGGACAGAGGCGAAGCGGGAGCAGCGTGGGCACTGGGTCACGGTCCCCGCCAACACCTCCAGGGGCAGCAGGCCTGGCAGCAGGAAACAAAAGCCACCATAGGGGCAGAGACTCTCAAGACAGCACCAGCCTCCGGCCACCCAATGGAAAGAAGAGCCCAGATGGCTCCTGTCCCCCGGGACACTGCCTGGGAACCGCAGGACAGGCAGAGGTTCCCAGAGCCCGGGAAGCTGCTGCTGCTCAGAAACGCTGAACTAGCGCGCGCCCCCCCCATCCACGGGAGACGGGCTGGAACCCGTCTCCCCCGCGGCCCCAGCCTGGCCTCCAGAAGCCTCTGCATCCTGCAGGGACGAGCAGGAGCGTGTCCCCACGCCCACAGCTCAGAGGAAGCCACAGGATGACCAGAGGGCCCTGAAGGAAATGGGGAGGCAGGCTCGTCAGCTCAGGGACATGGGACCATTGACTTGGCTTAAACAGGAAAGATTTTTTCTTTCTCTTCACGTCAAATTAAAACAAACAGTACTGGAAACACATCCATGCCACTTTCAAACCAGGAAAGAGGAGGACTTTGTTTAAAAGAACACCTTATTAATAAACAGGGACTGCTACGGACAACCACAGGGCGTGACGTTCTGCGATGGGACCGCCACGGGCTGGGCCCTAACCACGCTCGGAGAGCCCGCGGGGCCAGGAGACAGAGCCCTGCGAGGCGGCCGTCGAAGGACACACAGAGAGGAGGCCCCTGGATGACTCAAGCACGCGGCCAGCCGGTTTCTGCAGGAGTGCCCGGTGCCCGGGAGGCCAGACCCTGCCCGAGTCCCCTGTGGCCCACAATGCAGGTCAGCGAGGGCCGGCAGCGGGCGCGACACGTGTGCCCCAGAGGACTCGGAGCCGGAGACGGCGTTTCGAAGGTAGCTGTGTTGGTGTGTTCGAGCCCCCGGAGCTGCTACGTTCGGGTGCGAGGCCGGCGGAGGGGGTAGCACCATAGAAAGGGGCGGCTGCGTGGGCCTCAGTGGCGGGCGGCGCGGGGGACGCAGGCCGAGAGGGCGGCGGCTAGGCCTCGGCGGCAGCACTGCTCCGGCCCAGCTCCTTGATCCCGCACAGGATCCTCTTCATGTGGCCCACCTTGGTCACGCCGAGGTCCTGCAACAGAGAGGACAGCCACCGTGGATGCCGGAAGAAAGCCTGCGGCCAAGGGCCCTTCCTACGCAACTTCCTGAACCCAAATGCGGACGACAATGGGATGGAACTGGCCCCGAAGTGACAGTCATGCAGACGCCCGACGCGCATTCCCGCCTTCTGCAAAGTCACTGTCGCCATCCCAGACAAATCCGAGACAGACAAAACACAGGCCTGAGAGCCAGGCAAGCCAGATGGCCTGGCCACAGCCACTGTCCAAGACACCCACGGTGGCCTTTCACCCTCAGGCGGCCAGGCCCCGCGAGGCGCGGCACTGAGGCCTGGCGCAGACCGAGCCACACAGGGGCCTAACTTCTCCCCTCCCACTGCTCCCTGCGAGGTGGAGACAGTCGCGTTGACCCTTCCACTCCCTACAGAAGCCCAGGGGAGACCGGGCGCGCGGGGCTCTCTCCGCCTGGAAGCCGGCAGCGGCCGGAGCTCTCCGGTCTGAGCTCAGCACGCAGGGGCTGCCTCCCGAGCAGGCTTTTAATGTTACGATAGTTCCCTGTCTAATTAAGCCAAGAGAATGGAGGTTTCTTTCCCCCCATTGTGTCTGCTGTGGTGGGTGGGGCCGTCGCACGAAGGGCAAGGGCCACCCCACCCGTGGTGCACACAAAGGCCTGAGCCTGAGGAGAAAAATAAAAAGAATCGTGATGCCGGGACACGGCCAGGCCAGGAGACAGGACAGAGCTGGGCGCAGCTGCGTGGAAGCCCAGGTGCAGGCTCCGAGATGCCTGTGGAAGTACCTTGAGGTCCCTCCGCTCCAGGTGCAGGAGCTCAGAGCCCCGGATGTCGTGCCTCGTGAAGATGTCCTTATACTCACAGAGACTGAGGTGCTCCAGCCAGGCAGCAACCTCCTCTGTCCCCCAGAGGTGAACTGTCGGAGACGGAAAAGCACGAGTGCAGTGAGTGCCCAGAGCCCAGCGCGAGGCAGGTGGCAGTCAGCACCCAGCGCCCAAGACGACCCAGCAGCCAGCGCCACAACCCCAGCACCCAGCGCCCAAGACGACCCAGCACCCAGCACCCAAGACGACCCAGCAGCCAGCGCCCAAGACGACCCAGCAGCCAGCGCCACAACCCCAGCACCCAGCGCCCAAGACGACCCAGCAGGCAGCGCCCAAGACGACCCCGGCAGTGGCACCGAGACACCCTGGGGGCCAGCGCATCACCTAGGCACCCGTCGGCCGTGCAGAAGCAGCAGGGGAGCCCCTACTCGAGGGCATGAGCTGCCGCACAGCTAGCATCTGTTCCTGCCAGGTTGGCCACCAGCCTTTGGGACATTCCCCCGTGTCCCAGGAGGGATTAAATGCCACCAAATACGAGGGAAACATCCTCATGACTGTGGCCGAAGCCGGCTTTTCCCCTGGCTCCTAGAGGGGTTATGTTTCACTTTGGGGCCACAGCAGGAAGGGAGACACGAAGAGATTTAGATTTCACACAGTTAAGCCACCACCATTAACAGAAACCCAATTTTTGGACAAACATGCAAAGAAAAATCAAAAGGAGCTGCCCCACTGGTGGAAAATGCCACGCCCAAAATCCAGGCATGGGGGCCCGTCCAGCACCCAACGGTGCCGGACACAGCCTCGGTACTCAGGGCTGGTACTTCAGACGGAGATTTTAAGCCCCAATTTATTAACCCAAAGGAAAAATGGCCCTTAGTGCCATTTTATATTGATTCCATCACCCACAATCACTGGTGGCCTGGGGTTGCCTTGGGAACCTTGATCAGTGACCCGATTACATGGGGACGGCAGCCCATCACAGGAAGCAGGCTCATCAGCCCCGAGTCCAGAGTTTGCGTCTCCGAGTCTGTCTCGTCACCTCTGCGGTCTCCCTCCCCACCTTGAACCCCCAATTCAGGGCGGGCAGGACAGCTCCGTGGCCCACCACCCAGAGTCTCTGTGGAGAGCACGGTCAGGGCAGGGTGTGACGTGGAGGGGAGCAGGCGAGGTGTGGTTTTGCAGCCGAGTGAGCAGGGCTACAGCAACGGGACCACGGGGAGCCACAGGCCAAGGAGAAAGCAGAGACCGGGAGAACCTGGCCAAGGCAGCAGGCGTGGACGGCCAGAAACACACACGGGAGAGGGGCAGGTACCCGGGGCGCCCAGGCTACTGTGAACTTCTTTGTTCTTGTTGTTTTTCTCCTTCTTAAACTTGGTCACGAGGCGGAATTTACCACTGCGGCTGCGTTTGGAAAGATCCAACATCACATTCTGTTGGGGAGAGAAAAACACTGAGAATTAGACCTCGATTTATCAAGGCCTCAGTTGTATGAGAGGGGCCGGGTGGTGGGTGGGAGGGGAAGGGGCAAGACAAGAAGGGAGCTAGGAAGAGACACTTGTTCCTTAAAGGTTTTTCCCCTTATTTATTCTTGTATTTATTGTTCATTTTAATGTCTTTTAAAAGTGTTTTTTTAAAAAAAGTGATCATAGTGTCTTTATATTCTTTTTTTACAACATTTACATTTCTTAGGTGATTAAAAAACTTTTAGTAAATATTATTTAAATATCAGTATCATACTCTATTAAATGAAAATTAGTAAAATAAATTATTTAGCCAGTCTGCCAGTGTTGGATTTCTAGGCTTCGATTAGCATTACGAGTATCTTTCTAAATAAGCTATTCCTGCACTTTGCATTCTTTCCTCGGGACGCGCTCCCCGAGGCAGAAGAGCAGAGAGCGAGGGTGAGCAGCAGGACCCGGGAGGGCAGCCTCTGCTCGGCAGCCGTCAGCAGCCACCAGAGCACTCCGAAGGAAGTGTGCAGGTAGCGATGCGTCACTGTGTGATGTGCTGTTTAATTATATGAGAGACACATCCCAGATAAAGCTTGAAAGTAAAAATATGAAAAAGAACATACCGAGTAAGTAGACTTGAAGATGAAAAGAACTACTAAGCACAAAAGGGTCTTTACATAACGATAACCTGTGTGTACCCAATAACGTAGCCTCGAAAATACACACAGCAAAATCGCACAGAACCACAGGATAAACTGAGACATCTACAATCATGGTAAGAGTTAACGAGTGATACATCAAGAAGACAAAAAAAAAAAAAAAATCTCCGCAGGGACTTAATGATGTAAAAATACAACTGCATACAAGGTACATTTACAGATACTAACCGCTTGTTGGACCATAAAGCAAGTCTCAATAAATTTCAAAGGACGGTAACATACAGACCACTGTGTTGGAGCACAGTGAAATTAAGTCAGAAATCAATTACAAAAGGTTAATTAGAAAAACCCCATACAATGGAAAATAAATAACATACTTTCAAATAACTCATTTAGGTGCTTATTACTTGGCACACAGTTTTTTAACTATTATAGTCATCATAAGTTTAAGACTATATATAGTAACAATTATCATATTTTACCAATTATAATGTGATTTCTTTTTACCATTTACTGTCATAGGTATGTAGTTCTACTTTTATGTTAACATTGTTATTTTGGATTCTTTTATTGTGTTTTCTTATAATTATTTTATTTTTAATCTTTCTGGGTCATTAGTTTTTATCGGGGTCACAGGAAAGAAAACGGGGCCCCTGTGCGCAGTATCTGTTTAGGTTTCTCACTTAACATGATCTGAGAATGATTTGATTTTAAGCGGAAGCCACGCCATTTTTCTGTTATATTTATGCTGTTAGGTATATCCTTGCTACTCCCTTATTTTATAATATAGATTATATTTTATTTTTGTCTTTTGTGGTGATTCAGAAAGACATAAATATTTTCAATTCTATTAGAAACTACCTTTAAGTTTTTAAAACGACTGACTACGTTTCTCTAATTATCTAAGTCAAGAATGTTTTTAACTTTCTTCCCCCTCAAGGGAGGAACGTAATGTGCTTTCATCCCCATACACGTCCACTTCCTGGCCACCCGCCTCGCTGCCCACTTCACCAGCGTTGATGCGACCCGGAATCACAGGCCACGTTACTGTGCATCTGTTGAATAGGTCACGTATTATTATTGCAGTCATTGTAAGTGCAATATTTATCACATTTACAATTAACTACTTAACCAACGGTCTTGACGAGCCTGCCCTGTCCTTTTGTACCGAAACACTCTCATTCCCCAGCTGCTGAGTGTCGTCAGCGGGCTGGAAGGCCTCTGAGGCAGCTTCCCACGAAGGCTGTGCGAACACCTGAGCATCCGAGCACAGCGTGCTGAGCTGCTGCTGCCCAGCTCCGGACCCTCACCCTGTCGCTCCAACAGGTTCTCAAACTAAGCTGGGCAGGGCTGCCCGTGGTTAGCGTCTAGCAGTTATTTATCTTCTGTCACTGTGTTGCCCAAAGTGAACTTTGCTCCCAGCCCCCTCCTGTTCCGCCCCCGGGGAGGGGGGGGAGCCCAGAGGCAATCTAAGGTCTGTCCTTGTCCAGACGCTGCCCTCTCCTGGGTGCTTTCTGCCTGTTCTCCTTGTTGTAGGATGTGACTTCACCCCGGGGTGCAGTATGCCCAGGGTCCTGTCCGTCCCAGCTGTAAGACCTGCGGCACGCTGGGGTCGCTAAGTACACGCAGAGGAAGTGTGGGTGGGGAGCGGAGCGCACCAACTCTATCCCATCACGGCAAGCTCCCAAGAAGCTGCCATGTATCCGAACGGTATGTCTCCACGCTGGGGCCAGCTGCAGGCCTGGGCTCACCCTCCTTGTGCATTCTTCCCGGCCAGCCCTCGGTTCTGTTTCAGAGGGCGCCGTGCGCCTGGTTATCAGGGGCACTCTCGACCCAACCCCCACCTCCTTCCTACCTGCTGACGTCTCTCCCTGCCTTGAAGGGCTTTTTAATGGAGGAGTTTCGAGAAGGCATATTGCGAGCTGCCAGACTGACGCCATCACAATCCCCGCGCTGCACAGGCCCCACCGAACACAGGCGCTGAACCTGTCACCACCTACCTCCTCGTCACCGGGCTCCGTGAGCTGGCACAGCCAGGGCGTGTCTGCCAGCTTCCTGAGCTGTCGGTCCATCTCGGCGAGAGCGCTCCCAAGCCGCTCCTTCTGCGGGGGCTCCAGCTGCTGCTCCAGGGAGGGAGGGAGGGAGGGAGAGCTGTTGATCACAGCGAGGTGCCAGGCCCAGTAACACCCTGGGCAGGTGTGGGGCCTGCCCTGGGGCTGAGCTCCTCTCCCAAAGTTCTTATATAGTCACAGGGCACCGGAGAAGACACTAAATCCAGAACCTCCCTTTCTAAATAATACCAGGTGAGAGAATGTAAATAATGAAATTATAATTAGCAGGACTGACATTTGACCCACTCTGCTCTCCTCTGGGCTCGCTGGCAGCAAGGGGACAGGGCCATCCACCTGTGCCAAGCAGAGGAAATGCCGAGACGGCACAGGCAGCAAGTGTGGCCTCAGGAGGCAGCGTGATGTGTACGATGAGCAGTGGAGGGCACCGATACCAGACTTGGGTGGTTCTCCAGCTGCGGGACCTTCAGCAAGCCCCTTCTACACCCTTGTTTTCTGAAACCAGAAGGCTAGCCAGGCCATCGCTCGGGCTCCCCCTGTTCCAGCTTCTATGACTCAGGGACCCTCCTGTGACTGCGGCTCCCCCAGGCTGACATGGCCGGTGTTGTGGGGCTGAGAGACGAAGACGCCGGGCGCTGGGATACAGCCAGCCCTCCGCCACGGGGAGGGTTCTGCGCCCACAGGATTCTGACGCAGAAACACATCTTTTGTTCTTTTATCTACAACAAAGACGCTCCTGCTGCAGGAGTCTCTGACATGCTAAGGACAGCCCGGCGGGGATGCTGCCAGGAGGGAGCACCAGCCCCACAGTCAGACCGGACAACCCGTGAGGCCCTCCCTAACGGCCCAGAACTCAACCAAAATGAGCCGCCCTCTGTGCTCAGAGACAGCGGTCATTTCCTGGGCATCAGCTCACCAGGGCCATCTTCCCAGCCAGCAGCAGCTCTGTCTCGCTGCGCAGAGCTCTGAAGTTATTCACCATTTCCAGGACAAAGCTGCAGTTCAGCCCCTGAGAGAAACCAGAACATCCATCTCTGTGAAAGGCCTGAGGCTCTGCGGGCCAGGGAGGAGCCGGCACTGACAAGAGCAGGTACCTCCAGGGTTCTGGGCTTGCCATACACTCGGTCCATGGACTTGGAGCTGGCGTTGACAGCGTGAGCAAGTTCCTGCTCCACATCTCGGTGGGACTGAGCTATCTCCCGGATACTAGACAGAAAGAGAAACACAGGCAGGTGTCAGGCCCGGTAAAAGGGCCAAGACATCACTTGTCTGAACACCGCCCCAGTATCGCCCACAGGGCCAAGGCAGAGGGCTGGCACGGCAGGGTGACAGGGACCGTGGCTCAGCCATGACAATCATTCAGTGGTGGTCACTAGCACAGGACAACCTTGCAGATCATTTCCTGACCAACGGCAGACAAATGAGAGCTTAAAATGGGAAATCTGACACCAAAATCCAAGTTTTCCAGGGAGGAAAATGTACAAAATGAGGCTGACGCCTTGTAAAATAGCCAGAGGGCAGCCCTGGGAGCCGGCCTGCTGCACAGAGACCCTGCAGTAACACGTGACAGACCCAGAGGGGCCCACAACATACCACACAGCCTTCCGAGCCAGAGCCCTCCTGGAACCTGTACCAGGTCATTATATACGTGGGGACAGAGGACCCTCCTCCGAAGGGGCAATCCCAGTGCACCGATGAGCTGAGGCAGGGCCCTCACACAGCCCAGGCATTGGGCACGGGGGAGCTGGTGAGAGCACAGCCAGGGCAGCCTCAGAGAAACTGGCAGGTGGGCTGGGGGATGGGGAGAGGCGCAGGCAAAAGCCGTGGGAGCCACCTGTCTGGACCTGAGGGAAATGGGCCACTGCTAACAGCTTTCCACAGGGCTGTGTCGCGGCATCCATACCTTCCAGGCAGGCCACCACGGACTTTGACGGGACACCAATGAAGAAAAGAGGCAACCAGAAGCCCGTTGCAGAGCAAGGAACTGGATGAACGATTAAGTGAAGCCCTCCAGCCCCATCACCGATCTGGGTCAGGGAGGAGGCCGGGGGCAGCAGGGACACCAACTACCATGGCAGAGAACGAAGGTGCCAGTACAGACATACCAAAGCAGACACGCCTGTGGGCGACCAGGAGAAGGACCAACCCGCTAGACAAGAGCCTGGTGCCGGGGAGGGGCAGGAGCTGGAGGCAGACCCAGGTGGTCCTTCCACACACCAGGCCAGGCAAGGCAGCCTGGGAAGGCACACAGAACGCCAGCCCAGAACCCAGGGTGTCCCGCCCACAGCTGGGAGAAGAGGAAAGAGCCCAGGGGAAGCCAGGAAGAGGTGGCTAGGAGCCCGGGAGGGAGAGCGTGGAGGCAGGAAGGTTAAACATGGCTGGAAGAATCGGGCAACGGCTGCAGAGGGTCCTGGGTCAGCAGGCAGCAGTGGCCACACAGGTGGGCAGGGAGAACAGAGTGCTGACCGCCTGCCCCAAGGGACACAGTGGCTGCAGGAGCCACTTCTCAAAGAGGAGGAAGAGGAAACACCTTTTTTGGTTGCCTTTTTTAAGTAAACGTAAGAGCAGACTGCAAACCTGCTCTCTGGGATAAAGTAAAGGCAGCCATCAGTGGACTATTCTCAGGAGTGCAGGGCAGGTTTTCAAATCTGCGAGTGGCTCTAAAAGTCACTGTGGCTTTTAGGTTTCCATCTGTGTAAACACCAAGAATCTCTGAAGGCGATTAGCGGAAACAGGCCAACACCAAGGCGAGCAGAAACAGGCTCAGCCCTCACGCAGCAGATAAAACAGGAGGGGCCCACGGTGGGGTGCGGCAAGGCGGAGCCCACCTGTGAATGAGGACCCCGGCCGCCTGCCCAAACTGGTCCATCTGGGTGGCCTCCTCCTCAGTCAGCATCTCTGGGTGCAGAGAAAAGGACGTCGGGCGGGGCAGCTCGCACTTCTGCTTGTCTTCCCAGGACTTCAAGGTGTTCTCAAATGCCTAGGATGCCAGAGCCCAGAATTATACTTCCTACAGCTCCCTGAGAGGGCAAGTGTGCGTCTGACCTGACGCACATTGCTGGGACACTGAGATAACCAGGAAAGGGGGAGACACAAATTTTTCTTTTACACTGGGAGTAGGAGATGGTCCTAAAAATTATTGCCCTATACCTTAATCTGGGTGTCTTAAAAAAAAAATCCTACAAGACATGAAAAACTCTGGCTCTTCTTTTAAAGTGCACAGGTGAGCCCACAGGTGAGCCCACAGGTGAGCCCACAGGTGAGCCCTGGGACCGCAGCCCCGGGGCGCCGCAGACAGCCGTCCTTACCCTGTCTCTGGTCAGCGTTTGTGCCCGGTTCTTGTGGACAATCCGGATGTACCCTGGGGGCTGGATCCAGGCCTCTCCATCCACCTGCACAGGTACGCCCTCATCCCCCAGGATGGAAATCTTCACTGTGCGGCACTGATTAAACAGCACAACGATTACTCGTGTGCAGAGCCAAAACCTCCAGGGGTTTTAACGTGCTGTCAACACCACTATGATCTTCCTGCTCTACACAACCCCGGCCCGACCTCGAGGGACCCCAACCAGCCCTCTCTGGGGTGACACACGGCCCACAGCTGACGCCCTGCTGTCAGAGCATCACCGGCGCATGCCGTTCACAGAGCCCGAGGGTCTGCTCTCCTCAGCTCTCCTGCCCTGTCCTGTCCCACCGGCCCCCACCAAGCACTGACCAGCATCCGGGGTCAGTCAGTGCAGGAGACCCTGGCATTGGGATATGGGTGTCAGAACTCAGGGTGGGGGGAGCTGGGGCAGGGGGTCGGGCTACCACCAGCCACTGGGCCCCTGCCACAAGCAAACACTCTCAGAACAGAGCAAGTGTACAAAGGGTGATGAAACCCCGTTCCCCTTTTGAATGAAAAATGCTGGCGAAGAGTTAAAAACATGAACTTCAAGCAGCCTACTGCAGGGGATGGATGCGAGGGTGGAGAGAGTGCGGGAAGAGACCACATAGTTCCAGGCTGGGGTTAGCAGTACCCTCCCCTCCCAAGTCTCTGTGCTTAAGAACAAGGTCTCCCCAAACCCCACAACCTCACAGGCCCTGCCCAGCCCATCGCCGCTGTCAGAAATAAGTCACGGGCTACCCCGTCCTGCCTCCCATCCCCAGCTGGGCCTCAGAGCAGCCATGTAAGGCCCCCAGGATGGAAATCACTCCCCGCCTGCCAGAGACGTGGGCTCCGCCCCATACTCTGGCTCCTGCTTCTGACGGCTGCCGGCACCGGCGGAGTCCAGTCTGGGTCTGCGCCCCTCATCTCGCCTCAGCAGGAGGAAGGCAAGGTGCAGAGGGCTCAAGTGGGATACAAGTTTTGAAAAAGTTATTTTGGGAGTTAACTGTCAAACGCAGCCCAGGGAAAGGGCTCTGGCCAGGGTGGCAGGGCCGAGGGCTGTCCAGAGCCTGACAGAGGCTGCTGCGTGGTCCTGGGAAAGCACCCGCTCGGCTGAGCTCTGCGCGCTAGGGGTGAACGCGGCCAGTTCTCAGCCAGGGCACTCAGCCAGACCTGGTAACGGCCATTACCTGGGCGATTCGGTGATGCTGCAGCTTAATGACTCGAGAGACAGCCATCTGCATGCTGCCAAACACGGCGACCACCTCCAAAATCTTGTCATCGAATGATGGAGCTGTGAAAGTCTGAAAGGGCCAGCGTCAGAGCTGACCGCCACCCCGCACCTCCCCGCGCAGGCCCCTACGCTCACTCTCTTGTTGGGGCCGGCCCCTCACTCGCTGCCATGCAGCTGGCAGAGGTGGTACCGCAGCTACCAGCACAGCACTGCTGAGGGGCTACCTGGGCCACATGCCAGACCTGACCTCGGCAAGTTATTTAATTTCTCCCTTCCTCAGTTTCCTCCTCTCTAAAAGGGGGGTAATATTAGGATTCCTTACGAAGGCTGAATGATTTAATGCCTGCAGAGCGCTTAGGACGGGGACCAGCACGTACCCCATGCGCCATGTTGACTCCATGTACTATGTACAAAGGAGCCGTCCTCCTGGTTAAAACCCATCAACACCTTCTCCCAGTTCTTAGCACAAATGCCAAACTTCTTCCCCAGCTACACAGCCAAACGGGATCCAGGCCCCTGCAGACCACTCACCTGCTGCACACTGCAGTCAGGGAACCTGCTTCCATGTCCGTGCCCTGTCCTGCCTCTGAGACTTCACATACGCTAGGACGGCCTCCCTCTCCCCTCTGCCCGCCTGATTTGGCCAACTCAAGTTATCCTTCAGGTCTCAGCCTCCCAGAAGCCCTGACCCACCCTCCAACCCATCATACCCCGTCCCTCTCTGCCAGTGCCGCTCTGCCTGGCCCTCTAGACAATGAGGCCCTGGGCGAGGGGCCCTGTCCTGTCTGTCTGGCTCTCCATGGCACCCCAGTGCCGGCACAGGGAGGTGTTTGGGTCACCCAAGTCACAAAAGACCACCCCACTGTTCCTCCCCTCCCCGAGCTTGGGCCCGCACGCCCATACGTACGTCATCTTCCTTCGTGCCCCCCCAGAAGTTGGTGCCTCCAGCATAGCTAGGAATGTTAAGGACGGCAATTCCCTGAAGGCTGGGCAGTGGGATCGGTCGCCCGTCACACTGAGCAGCAGAAACGCAGAAGAAAAGAAAAGAGAAATGCACAGTATCAGCCAGTCCTTCTTTACAGCATCGGCCCCGGGGCTAGGGAGGCGAGGCCAGGCCGGGGCTCCCCTGAGGGAGTCCCCATGCAGTGAGGAAAGACCCACCAGGAGAACAGATGGGCCTAGTGGTCAGCTAATGTCCGCGCCAGGGACTCCTCCTGCTCACCTCCAGCAAGACCTTTTGCTCCAGGTTCCTGTAGGTTCTGTGCAGCAACTCTTTGGTCCCGAGGACTCCATACCACATCATGTTTTTGGTTCGACTCCTGGAAACAGAAACACAGCCTTGCCACGGGCCTGGCTCTCCTCCTGCAGTTGGCCAGAGGCATGCCGTGACGCTGGGAGGCGTCTGACCACACACGGGCTAACCCAGCAGTCATTACAGCAGTAACACCTGAACATAAGGAGGACACATTCTCGTTTTCCCAGATATGCATAAAGAGATATATTTACCAACAGGAAATTCTGCTAAATAGTCAATTTTGCCAAGAGAGTAATTGTACCCTGAAAAGCAAATAAAGTTACAGAATCTCACAAAAATTTTATACATCGTGATTTTTTTTCTGGCTATAAAATTATGCCTACCATAGAAAATTTGGAAAATACAGAGAAGCACAAAGGAGAAAATAATCTTCATAATTGCAACACCGCCCTCCACAGGTCCCAGTGACAACTGCTCTAGTGTATGTGCCCAGTCTGCTGTAGGTGCTGCTTTCCAGATGGACTCGCTGGTTCACACGGCTCACCCCACATTGGGCCCCGTGCGTTCCTCGCAGACAGGACTGCCCTCCGCTGGGCGTGCCTCTGCCAGTCACCTACTCAGCCCCTGCTGAGGGGACTCCAGGGCACCCACCCTGCGTTCTGTAAATTCCAAGGCAGCGAGCCCTTCCTTGTGCCCGCCTCTTTACCAACATTTCCAGCTACTTCCTAGGACAGATTCATAAATGGAATTCCCTAGAAATGGAATTTTTCTAGAGACCTTTTCAAAGCTCTCAATAAAAACTCAAGAAAGGTTAAAGCAGGGTTCCAGGGCTCAAAGAACGTATTACACATGCCCCTGTTTTTCAACTATTTATTTTACTCCAAATTATGTTTTAATATTAGTTTAATACTTTTCCAATTATTTTTGGACTAACAGGGATTTTTAAATGATCTGACCCCACCGTCACTTGCTATGTAACAGGGATGTGTCCCCGGGGACCCCCAAGCCACTTTCCTCCACTAAAGAGCCCCCAGAGTTCAAAGGTCTTTTGAGTCCTTATGCTTTTGTTTTCCCAGAAATTTCCAGCTATATATAACTCGAGCAATAGCTAATGGCAACCCCTCAGGTGTGAGTGTGGTCGCCTTCAAGGTGGCGGTGACACCCGTGGAGGACAGAGGCCGGGGGGTCATGTGGCTCGGTCTGCTCAGGCCGCTCCTGACCCAGCAGATGAGGACTCCAGCAAGGACGTGCCGGCACTGTGCCAATGACGTTCTCCACACCGATGGCTCCCACCTCCTGCCAGTGCCCCCTCCCTGCTTCTCCTGAGAACGTCAAAGCTGAACAGCCTCTTCCCGGTCATTACTCTGGGGGGGTACGGGAGATGTTTATTCCCCACTTCTTGTGTTTCTACTGAGAAGAGGGAATGTCTACCTCAGCCTAGGAAGGCCCTTCCCATTTTTTTCCATCCTCTGCCCAGGCCAGGAGGGTGAGCATATGGGCATTTTAGGGAAGAGACTGAGCACCCCAGCAGGGCCACCTCTGGTAGAGGTGACTTCTCATGGGCCTCACGGGCAGGCTCTGGCCCTGCCTGCGGGAGGGACCAAACCACCCGCCTCTGCCCGTGATGGGGCAGGGCCCCCGGTTTGCTGATGTGCACACAGACTTTCCCACAACCGTGCAGCAGGTGCTGTGACTTCCTAGCACACTTTATGTCACCTGTCCCTTCACTGTAGCATCACAGATGGGACTCTCATTAAGAGACACAACCCACTCCGATGACCGCCGTCACTGGTTTTCTCGTGCAGAATTTGCCCCAACCTAGCCAGCCCTGGGGGTGGAACCTCTTCCAGGCTGGCTTCCTGGATTGTTTCCTGCCCCTCTCCTTCTGACGACAGGCGATGCGGCTATTTCCGCCTTCTGCCCTAGCGTTCCGCCCCTCTTTAACCTGCTGACTCCAGCAATTCCCTCCCATCTGGAAGGAAAAGCCATGAAGGTGCGAAGTCTGTCCCCTACCTGCATTTCTCCGGGTGTTCGTCACGCTTGTTGTTAAAGTCCAAGGATATCTTTGCATCCAGGCCAATGCCAAAATAGTTGTTCATGACACACTTCTCTGTGTAACACTCTCTGCAAAGGCAAATCTCACATCAATCATAAGAGCCGCACAGCAGCCCCGCTGGCAGTTTTATCTCACAGACTCCCAACCTCTCAGCGTTTCTCTTCTTTAAGGCAACACTAATACCTTTTTTTTTCTTGTAAGAGATTTACTGAGACATAATTCACATATCTTATCACTTACCAATTTAAAATATACAGTACAATGATTTTTTAGTATATTCACAGAGTCATTTAACCATCACTATACAATCAATTTTAGCACATTTCATCACCCCAAAAAGAAAGTCTGTGCCCTGTAACCATCAGCTCCCGACTCCCCATCCTCTGGCAACCGCTGATCCACTTTCTGTCTCTACAGCTGCGCCTACTGTAGACGTGTCACATGACAGAATCATCAAATATGTGGTCTCTGCGTCTGGCTCTTTTCCCTTACTTATTAGCACGATGTGTTCAAAGTTCGTCCGTGTTGTAACGTGTGTCAGTACCTCATTTTCGTTGCCAAGTAATATCCCATTTTATTATTCATCAGCTGATAGACACATGGGTCGTCTCACTTTCGGTTGTTATTTATGAACATTTGGACTCAAGTTCCAGCCAGACATCTTCAGTCCTCTGGGACATATACACCCAGGAGCAGAACTGCTGGGTCGTGTGGAGGCTCCAGGTTTAATCTTTGGGGCAGCTGCACACCATTTACATTCCCACCAGCAGTGTCAAAAGTGACGATATCTTTATGGCACATAAACACACACGTTTGAACTCTGGATCGCAAAACATCTCTCAAACATGCTTAGACCCAATCAAAGCGTCGCCAAATTAAAAAGGAAAATGAATTGAAAATGTCCATCCCAGGCCCATGGCAACAAAGCTTCCCCTTGCCCGGATGCTCTGCTGATGAGACTGTGTCATTCTGGCTTCTCGTCCCCACGCAGCTGCAGGCCCCGTCGCCTACGCCCTGCCCAGCGCCAGGGCCGAGCCTCCTCCACAGCCACAGGGCCCAGGGCCTGCGGGGAAAGGGAGGAGTGGCAAGCAGGAGCCACAGCCGGAAGCTCCCACGGAGGCTCAGCAGGGTGGTGGGGCTCCAGAATGCTGCCTGGACCCAAATTCTGACACATTTTAGCTTACTAAGCTTTGGCAGCCTGAACTGAGAACCAATCAGCACTTGTAAGTGTTTTTGTGATGTATCTAATTCAAGTGCCTAACAGCTGGCTGAGAGCAAAACTGTTTACTAAGCTGAAGACCACGTGACTAACCAGTATTTATAGGTCCTGGGAAAAGAGAGATCCAAGCCAGAGAAACAGGACACAGGGACAAGGGGAGGAGGTGGAGACACTGGGCTCAGGGGCCGGCGGGGAGGGGAGGGGGGAGAAGGCAGCTGCCTGGGCAGGGGGAGAAGGCCACGTCCCCAAAGGGCAGCCGCAAACAGCCGGAGGAGCAGGCCAGCAGTCCTACATTCTTCCTCAGAGTTTAAACACAGGACAGTGTCTCCCTGAGGGGCTGTCAGGCCCCAGAGGAGAGCACACGGTGGGCTTTTCAGCCCAGAATCTGTGATTCTGCATAACGACAAGAAAGCAGAAGGGAGGGTACGAGGGAGAAGTGGCTATGGGGAAAGCCATCATCATGGGGCAGCCGAGGTCAGGACAGACGGACAGCCAGGGCAAAGGTGGCTTCCAGTGGGCACGTCTGAGCCCAGAGACAGCCTTGGAAGGTGGCAAAAGATGACTCAGATTCAGAGGACACACTGTGCGCTGGCCGAGGGGCCCTGGGAGGGAGGCGCTGCCCTCGCCTTCTGCGGCGACTCGCAGCTGTGGCCTCCAGTCACGCTCCCGGGCTGAGCCCGCCCCGCTTCTAGGTTTCCCTTCTCAGCCGGCACCAGCTGGGGAAGCGTCAGCTGGTCGGCTGCTCGCTGATGTCGCTAGTTAGCCCTGAAACCCCTTTTCCACGCTTCAGCATTCTCAGAACACTGTGCCTACTTCGTTTACCCTCATACTCACAGGTTTTCTGGTTCGCAGTTAAAGGGATCAGCATTAATTAATAAGCGACTGATGACTGAGCCCCCAGGCAAGGACCCGGACATCCCGGCCCGGACACCTGCGGGAGACACAAGCAGGAGGGGACGCTGGTCAGATCCATAGACCTGACAGACGCGCGTCTCTCAGGCCAAGAGACTCGTAGTCTGCAGAACATCATTACAATCAGACATGTCCAAAATTATGTATAAGCATGTCCAAACTTTGACAATAGTCTCGGGTCAAAAATTGCCAACATCAACCCATATTTGTGGAACGAAAATATATTGGGCAGTAGAAACCAACCCCTATGAGACACCTAAAAATGGTGGTAAATTCATGAGACAGAAACATCAAGAACACTCCAGGCAACCAGACCCTCACTCTCCTGCGTCCGTTGCTCGTGGAAGCAACAGAGCAAGGCTGCGGCGCCCTCATCACAAGGGCCCACCCCACCCTCTCCAGGCAGGCAGCTCACTGGCTCCAGCACGGCCTCCCACTGAGGCCTTCTGGGCTTCCCCAGGCTGGTATTTGGGCACCGCGCACCCTCTGTTTAAAAAGGAAACTCCTCACGCAGTCGCGCACATCTCCAAACACTGTCTTTCCCAGGACCTAGCGACTCCCCAAAGGCAGTGACACTCTCTTACTCATTCTTTCCCAGTGCCCAGCCGCTGCTTGAGGGTCCCCTGGCTGGCCCTCCCGCTGGCCCAGCTGGGAGGGGACACTCACTTGGGTACAGGATCTTGGTGTTCAGCGCGGGCAGGCCATCCCGGCTTCCCGACTGGGGAGGAAGAGAAGCAGAGCTGCCCAGCAACAAACTCCCTTTGCTGATCAGCTTTTCACAGGGGGCTTTAGACACTGTGACAACAGAACAGAACTCTGAAGACTGTCCGACACAGAACACTGCTGAAATCCTGGGCCCATTAGCAAAACGAACGGGGGGCGGGGGGGTGGGGAGGCAGGCGACAGACCACCGGTCAGCCTGTGGGAAGCGTGTGAGACAAAGAAGGCACCCAGAGAGGGGGCAGAGGGGAGCATGGGGCTCGTGTGACACGCTAAGGGCTTCGGCTCATCTGGAGGGTGACACAGGCCGCAATGGTGGCACAGGAGGGGGGGTGACCCCTAATCTCAGTCTGGGCCATGGAAGATGGAGTCCGTGCATGGCAGAGCTCCAAGGGGTAGCGATCTAATGGCCACGGTGTCAACTCTGAGCAGATTCCTCCTGGTGGCCTAGACAGTGCCCTCCACACAGATTTCAGCAGGGACAAGAGTCCATCCCTGTCAGACACACCCCTTTCTGAGCAGTTCTTCAGGGCACAGCGAGGTTGTGAGGACAACAAGCGAGGGCCAGACACCAAGCACTCCTCAGCAAGGAGGGTCCTCTCCCTGCTGGCAGGAGGTCCCACTGGTTCTCCTGGCATCCGCGAGACAAACCTCAGTGCACGCGCGGGTGATGCGTGGAACCAGGCCATGGGCTGTGAGTCTACACGGCCAAGTGGCCAAAGCAATCATGAGAAAGCACCCTAAACCTTCCACTACGAGCGTGCCAGGTCTCACAACCCAAGCCCTGATGGCAGCTCTGAGGGAAGAGGGACGAGGCTGGTACCTTTGCGCTGGCTCCTCCCCTTAGTGGCCCCACAGCTCTCGCTCTGGGACAGTGGTGGGCACACCCTGTTGTCCGTCCTCTCCTCCGACTCGGAGAGACCCAGCACGAACCCCTCCTGCTCTTGGGTCTGTGCGTTTTGCTCATCGACGGCTGTGCAAGGAAAGAGCGTTTGCAACTGAGCAAGTGGGTGGTACAGTAGGGACAACATCAGCCTGAGCTCTCCTCCCCATTGCCATCGAACGTCCTCTGGCTGAAGGTTTAGATAGCGAAGTTCCCAGCCCACCAGCCTTCTTCCTGGCCCCGCACAGGTCAGTACGAAGCCCCTGGGCATCCGTGCTCACAGGCCAGGAGGAGGAGGCTGAGAGGCTAAAAATGACGTGGAAGGAAGGAAAGTGCCGGAGAGGGGCCCGGAGCAACCTGGGGGCCGCGGCTGAGCCGGGACAGGCGAGGCGGGCACGCTGTGATCTCAGGGCTCCCGCTAAGGGGTGGGGGCAGTCCATGTGCTCGCAGTGAAGATGGCGAGGGCCAGGAGAGGGGCCTGAGGTCTGAAGCCCACAGGCCAGAGTGGTGTCCCAGTGTGTACCTTTCTGTCACCACATTCGAGGTAACACTGAGAACGCCAGCGCTTGCCTGAAGAAAGCCACCTCTCAGCAGGAGACCAGTTACCTTTTTCTGTGTGTTCGATGATCTGGCGAATTGCTTTCTTCAGGCTGTTGGCCCTTAGCATGAGCTGTTCCCGGGGCCGGAATATCTGCGGCCGGGCCGGGCAGGCCATCGCCACCGAGCGGTCCCCAGTGGAGCCGCAGACGCTGCCCAGCCCGTCACCATCTTCAGCCTCCTCAGCGATGGTTGGGGGTGGGTTGGGCAGCGAGGATGAGGCCTGGGACTCATCGCCCAAGGTCTTAAGGAGTGAGTCCAGCTTCTCCTTCAGGACAGAGCACTAGACAGGAACGCAGCAGCATGCAGAGCGTACTTCTCCGCATTGTGACGACCCCCCCAGCCCCACCCCCGCCCGTGCACGGACCTTCTTGGCCATGACCTCCGACTCCTCTGAGCTCTCGGTCGTCTTCTCATAGGCCTTCCCCACCCGGGCCACGAAGTCCTTCACTGTCTCGCAGAGCACTCTAGGAGGGGACACAGAAGGACACGTCTAGAGAGATGGCTCCAGGCTGGGACCCGGGCGCCCGCCTGCCTGAGCCCTGCCTTCCCGGCTGCTGCCAGGCACTCACTTGGCCGAGGAGATCACCACCGAGTGCTGGTCCGAGGTCAGGATTTTAGAAAGATGGGCTGCCACCGAGTCTTCATAGAAGAGAATTTGCTGCACCTACAATCTCCCCAAAATAGGGTTGGGGGCTGTTAGTCTCGACCCAAAGCTCCTGAGCCCCAGCGAATCTCTCACCAGCTTCCCTGGCAGCATACAACCCTGACTCTCTCCTAACAGACACGGTCCTGCCCAGCAAAGCTGCAACTCCAAATCCTGAGATTCACCAGTGCTTTGTGAGAGATTTCAAAAGCTTCCTCAAGTTGTGGACAAACGGAAAGGATGGCTCTCAGCGAAGGAAAAGATGTAAAAATGTACGAATAGCTCACAAGTGTTCAGTCTGAGATCACCACACGAGCCCGTGCTAGGAACGTCAGTCTTTACGCCCTTTTCATCCTAGGGCAGGTGAGCCGCTGGTAGGCAGCTCCTTGGTTTAGGTTCTGCTCACAGCAGAGGCCTTGCCTTTCATCTGGCTGCAAATGCTATCGTGGGCATGCATGTGTGTGTGCGTGTGCGTGTGTGTACACCCATTCTGTCTCTCTCGATGTGAATCACTTTCTTCACCAGCTGCCTCTACCTACTGAGCACTATCCTGTGTGGGTGTGATGACTGCTCTTGTTAGGACCCAGCCCAGGGGTCAGCAAACTTTACTAATGGCCAGAGAGTAAATATTTGGGTCTTTCCATGCATACTTATTCTTTCTCTCAAAAAAAAAAAAAAAAGAAATGAAAAAACAAAAAAACTCAAAACCACACACCCCCTTCCCGGCTCGTAAGGCCACGTGGAAGCGGCCTCATGTGCAGACTGCTGCCCTCGCCCCTGACAAAAACTCCCTCCTCCTGCTGCCCCAACCCCATCGAACGGGGACTGCCCTGGGCAGAGTCCGGCTCACACGCAGCTGGCGGCCACTCGCCCAGTGGGCATGGGCACGGCTAGGACTGCGCCACTACTGCCAGAGCAGGGTATGAAGAAAAGAAGACAAAGTCAGTCTGTGCCCCGAGGGGACTTGTGAGAGAGTCAAACCATAACAGTAACAACCACCCAACAAAAAGAAGAACTCAAAGTTGACCTAGAGTAGGCAGACCAAAGGGGCTGGGATGTCACAGGGAGCGGGGGACAGGCGAGCACCTGGGGGCTGAAGAACGACTGGGCATTCCAGGCACAGGGGAACAGCAGGGGAAGGAACAAGCGCAGGCCACACAGGGGGCGCTGAGGAGCTGATGGGATGCACTGCGAGGGGGAAGTCATGGGTAAGGCCCGTGGGAAGACCCCCAGGCCTGGTGATAACCTCAGGAAATCCCTAGATGTCACACAGCCCAAAATCCTCCGCGAAAGAAAGTGAAAATCCGCTCGGCCACCAGCTCAGCCTGGGGTTCACCCAGAACCTCTGCAGGGCGGGGAGGCAGTGGGAACGGCTAGGTGGGGTGGTGAGATCACTGAGCAGGCTGTGGATGGCAGCGTGGCGTACCTCGGAGTCCTCACTGAAGTCTTCGGTGACGGTGGAGGAGGCGGCCTGCCGGGGCAGTTTGGTCTCATACGCCATGACGCTCCACCTGCACACGCACAAGGTCAGCTCCACCTACCGGAGCAGGGGCGGGGCAGGCAACCCCCAAGGGCAGACCCTGAAACCCTCCCTTGCGTGGCCTGGGGCCTTGAAACTTCATTTTTAAGCGGCTGTCTTGGCTCTGCATCTGTAAGCCAGCTCTTCACCTGGCTGAGAACAAAGGTCTCCCCTCCACAAACAACAGGGCACTACCGCTCCACCGAAAGGGAGAAATACACCCTATAAACGGCTGCCTTTGAGATGCTGCTTCTGGAAGAAATAGTTTATTCTCTTTCAGGGAGCTGGTCTGTACCAGCTCTTCTCGGGCCCCAGAGGCACACCAAGGAGGCCCTGAAGAGGTGGGGGCGTTGCAAGCCCACCTGTAATCAGAGCTCCAGGGTCCTGGGGGCGGCTGGGTTCGTGTCTGATGGATACCTGCAGAGTGTCTCGCATCTAGCTCAAAGCTACAAGTACCTCACTCAGGGAGGGTGTCAAGTGGTATCTTTAAGCACTAGAGGACAATTCCCCAAAACTATTTCTGAGAATAGGATATAAGAAAATGGAACTGCTCGAACACGCGACAAGGAGTACTTTGCCGACGGGTATTAGATGCTGGACTGAGGCACCCTGATGGATTTAGGTTTGGCCTCATGAGAAGACCTGACCATTCTAGGGCATGATTCTTAACCTGTTTTGTTTGTTTTTATCCTTTTTATAATCTGACCAAAAATCAAAGACTACCAGAAAAAAATAATATAAATTTTTATAAATTTTTTTATAAAAAAATAATATAAATTTTTACAAATAACTTCACCACAGATCCCAGGTTAAGAACACTGGTCAAGGTGGCCTGTCTCTCAGAAGACCTTCCATTCATATGTCACTAGAACACGTCCCCACTCACCTGTCCAGCATCTTGGTGCTGGCTCTTTCCAGCTTCTCCAAGATCTGGGGCAGCTGGGTGTCATCGTCACAGGCCGAGCCCCAGCCCAGCACACGCGCCAGGTCGTTCCCTGTCCCGAGTGGCAGCACCCCCAGCTGACACTAACAGAAACAGTGGGGAGAAGGCAGTCAAACACCTGGGAATAAGAACCACCTCCCAGCCCACTGGCCCTCCTAATTACCTACAACGACAGCTAAATTAGGTGGGTGAGATCTCATCTAAAACTGTGTAGCTACGTTACAGGCAGAGCCCACCAGAGAGGACAGATGGTCTTTGTAATCTGACAGAAAATGCCAGGGTCATCGGCCCCTCCCTCTCCCATGTCTCTCAGCTGTGGCCACAGCTTGACAATCAACCCCTTGGGACCTCTCTGATGTATATTCCCCAAATCCCCTTCCTTCCCATGTTTACTGCAGTGACCACGACCCTGAAAGTTCATTCTGAAACTCCCCACCACCTGTCTCTCCATCCACTACAGTATCTTACTAATATCAAATTCTTCTTCCAAAAACATCACTAGTATCACTTCACTCCTCTAAAAACACTTGAGTGGCTTCCAAATCCTATCAAAAAAGGGGGCCAAGACCATCCACAGTCTGAACATCACACTTGAGCACCTATGCCCCAGGGCTCAGTCTACACCCGCCTACCTGCCATTCCCCAAACAGACTTTGTGCCTTGCTCAGGCCTCACCCTCCACGTAGAATTCCCATCCCAGAGTCCTCACGGAGTCCCGACCACGCCAGTTGAGTGCTTAGGAGGCCCCCAGACACTGGCTGCCCCAGAACTCTCCAGCCTTCAACTCTGACAGTGCAGAGACCAGCCAGTCATCAGGCCTGTAGTCCTCCCTGCAGCACTGCACAGCCCTCTGTTCACCAGCTGCAAGTGACCACACACGAGGCCCTGCCACTGTGCGGGGACGGCAAGCACAATGCAAGGTACCACCTCATCAAGAGCTCGGTCTGGGAGGGCAGCAGGCAGGAGCGAGCAAGGACAGCAGAGCCCGACACACAGATGGAGAGGGCCCAGCGCTGACAGGTGCCCAGAAGGGCTGGGGTCTCAGTGAAGGTTTCCTAGAGGCTTAAAGGAAAAGGAGGGGCATGCACAGGTGCAGGTGGTGTTCTAGGTAGCAAGGTGACACCTGTGAAGGGGCAAGTTCGAGTTCAGCAGGGAGGGCACCAAGGAACGAAGAAGACAGAAGCAGAGGAGGAGGAGCCAAATCTGGGGCTCTGGTAACCTTTCCTAAAGCCAGGGAAGCCACTGCAGAAAGCTAGGGGGATGCGTGGGCACAACGGCCCCAGGAAGGTCACTGGCTGAGCAGCGGACGGACAGAGGCCAGGGGCTCGGCACAGATGCTGCTCACCATGCAGGTGGCTCAGACTGGGGACGTGGCAGTGGGCAGGGGGCTACGAGATGACAGGACTGAGCCCAGCAATTAGCGAGAAATGATGGGGGAAGAAGATGAAATCAAGAACCAATGTCAGATTTCTGGCTCTGACATCTGCATGGCAATGTCCCCAGACTCCAGGGAAAGGAATGAGGCTGAGGCTGAGTGACAGCTGGTGTTGGAAGCTCGCCACACTATGAGACAGCCAGAGAGCCCGGGGCTCAGCTGTAAACCGGGGCCCCCAGGACAGAGACGGCAGCAAAAACCCTGTGAGTTGCTGAGCTGCCCTGAGGAGGAATGTGAAGGAGGAGAGGCCCAGCAAGGCTCCGAGGACACAGCCTTTAAACGGACGGCGAGGCGGGAGAAGCCCCTACAGAGATGGGGCAGCCAGGAAGAGAAGAAACACCAACGGGGCTGGGGTCCCACAGAGGGAGTGGCCAGAGCATCAAGTGCCACAGAAAAATCAAACGAGATAATGTTCACGCGTGAAAATGAACCACAAGGTTTCACTGTTCTCCTAACTAGCCACAGTGAACTTGTAAATGATCCACAAATTCATCAAAACTTGAAACTGGACCTGAGTGGACTGCTCCAGCCCACCACCAGGCGGCACTATTTCTCTTTCCTGAGCAGCTGGCCCCCGGTCAAGGCCGGCGCGCCCACGGCCACCACCACCACCCCGGTAAATACCGCAAAGTGGGCAGGGCTGGGGAGAGAATGCAAAACCACTGGAAAATATGTTCAAGTCACATAGAAGACTGAAATTTTTTTTTAAATGGACCATAATAAACAGTATTAAAAAATACAAAAAATCTTCATAATGCTGGTGAATGGGTAAGTCTCTCAATGTGACAAAAACGACAAAAATCTTGAAGACAAAAAAAACAAAAACCAAGGATATTGAAGACAAATGACAAACCAGGAAAAAAAATATCTGCAATGACAGATAAGGAGTTCGAGTAACAACAATCCTTAGACATCAACTTTTTTAAAAAAGAAAAGCATATTCCCAAGAGAATGGGGCAAAAAAAAAAAAAAAAAAAAAAGACATGAACAGGCAATTCATTTAAAACTGCACTATCAGCTGAGATGTTTGACTTCACTAGTAATTAAAGAAATCAAAATAAGACATTTGTTTTATTGTCTACATAGCTGAGCAAAAACTGAAGGCATGAACGCATGGACAGCGTGTGGGAAAGGACAGGCTACACAGCACCGGGAACGTAAACTGGCGCAGCCCTGGTGGGGGCAGTGGCCAACACACTTCAGTATTTCAATCTGGGTGCGCTTCAAAAGAGGAAGTAAGCCGGACGTGTCTACCTGCTTTCGCCACAGCTGTCCCCGCGAAGCCGTCCAAGCGTCCGCCCGCGGGGGAGGGGAGCCAGCCCGGGGCTCCCAGCTCCGTCAGTGGAAAACTACCACCACGTCCCTCTTTACGGATGCAGAGCACGAGGTGTCCACACACTAGTGATTTTTAAAACGCGGTAACAGAATAGCGTGGGCAAGATGGGTCCATTTCAACCAAACTGCACTACACATTACACGTATGTATCGTAGCAGACGGAGAGTCAGTGAAATGTCAGCTGTGGCTGATCACGTGGGGAGAGCAGTGGCTGGGAGTGGAAATTCAATGAACATATGAACACTTTTTTATGCATAATCGGGAAAGTCTATTTTTATTTTAATACAAAAAACTAAGTTTAGTGACCCATAACTCTGACTTGAGAAAAGTATATTTCTGTCCCCTTCTCACAAGCAAGAGGCACCAAGCCATAAGTCAGTACCCAATAAAGAGCCAACTGGGGACAGGAGGAGCAACAGTCCCCCAAGACCTGCTCCCCACCTAGGTTCCTCGAAGACTCTTCTTTCTGTAGCTCCCCCCTACTTTTGACTGTGTGAGTCCCATTCACACGTCACAGCCGGAGCCCCTGGGCCTCCACGCTTCCCTCCTCCCCAGCCACAATCCACACAACCTGTACTGGCCCCCGTCTGAGAACACGCAACCCGAGATGAAAAGGAGCTGAGACTGCAAGCCCTTTCTACCTGGGCACCCTCTCCCCTGGGCTGGGCTTCCTCGTGTCCAGGTACCTGTTTGTGAAGGTTCAGGCTGTCAATTTCAGAAAGGACCCAGCCAACACTGCCATCCCCGCCACAAACCAGAATCCGGAATGTGTCAAACTTCTGGAATAACCGTAAGCTGCAGAGAAAAGAGAAAGTCGGTGGAGCGCCATGCATGCTACAGGACACACAACAGGCTTGAGTCCTGGGCCGGCTGTAACTATATTCCTCATGGCTGGCCTGTGCCAGAGGTGGAGTGCAGGTGTGCAGAGGCTCTGACAAGCGACACCAACTGTCTATCTACGCAGCCCCCGTGCTCAGGCCTGCTTTGTAGAGGACGACAAGAGAGGCTCTGGGGCCCACCCAGCCCCTCCAACCAGGGCCCCAGGCCCTATGGGCCCGAGCTGACACTGAAAACACACTGGATCCTTAGCAGACGCCGCAGACTCAATGGTGTGCCAACACCTCATCCTGCTCAGATGCCAGCTCCTGCGGGGTTCGTGGGCACAGCTTCTGCAGCCCCAGCCACAGCCACACAAGCCCAGCCTACGTCACTGTCCCTCACCTGCCCCATCCACATGCAGCTTCTGCCGACCTTCCCACCATGTCCTCTGGACCACCCTGCCCCCGCAGCCCCAGCACCCAGTTGTTCCCAGGCCTGCAGTCAGGTCCTCCCCGGCACTTGCTCTGGTTACTTTCGAGCCCCAAGCAGACAGATGCCTTGTCCCCTCTGCAGCAAGTGCGGCCTGGGCCACTGGGTCCTCTGGGCTGGTGGACCCATGCCTGCTCCCCTCCTGGCTCCTCCGGTCTCCTGCCACCTTCCCCCTCCCCCACAGCATCCCCACTCGGGCCCCCACTGCTGCAGCTACTCACTCCTCACCCTCTTCCTGCATGGCCCCATCCGTGTTTTGACTTCAAGGACCACAAAGGTGCTAACGACCCTGAATTGACCCCCAGGCTGCTCCTGAAGGCCGACACTTTTACCTGTCCACCAGAACACACCACTGTGGAGTCCTACAGAGCCTCCAACAGGACCTGTCCCTCCTCTAAGAATGGCAGTGCCACCACCGACACAGTCTGTAGGCCTGACCTGTCTCCTCTCAACCTGGCCCCTCCTAGCAGCCTCTCCTCCACCCCCAGACGCCACAGCCAGCTTGGGCCCCCACCATGCTTTCGTGGAGTCACAGGAGCCTCCCAGTACTCCTGTGACAGGAGTGACAGGAGTCCTCCTGTCACTCTTCCTGGACACCTCCCACCTGTGCTCCCAGTGAGATCTTTCTACAACATGAGTCCTGTCAAGCGTCTCACTTAATGAGGTTGCCCTTCATGTCAGGAAAAGGTCAAACCTCCCGGCCAGCCCCTGCAGCCCTCCCTGACCCACGGCTGTCCCTTTCTGCCCAGTGCCTGCCACTCCCGGCCCAGTGTCCCATGCGCTGTCTCCTGCTGTGCATCTGCTCGGGCAGCACCCTCTGCCTGGAAGGCTCCCAACCTCCCTTGCAGCCATTGGGACCCTGGCGCTCCTCAAGTGCTAGCTCCAGGGGAAGACTAACAGCCCCCCAGTTTGATTTACAAGACCCCTCTCTGGGTTCCCAAAAAGTTGTACATCATCCACCGGATGACAGACCACCCTGCCACCCACTCCTGACGGCCCACATGAGTCTGTGCCCCCACCTGACCGGCCTGTACACCTGCCTCTAGCTCAGCACTTGACCAGAGCCAGCGCTCAGCAGACAGGCGGGCCTGGTGACACAGCGCCAGGTCAGGGTCTGCACGGAACCCAGCCTTGGTGCATCCCTGCTCTCGGGAGGAGAGGTGAGAGGTCAAGGCTGGGAATCTCAATGACAAAGCAGCAGCTCTAGGCCCTGTGATGAACCGTGTGAGATGAGCTACTCACCAGACACGGGAAGTGACTATAACAGATCAACCCCCTTATGTCTCTGAGGGCTCCCTAAGTCATCTCATCTCGTGTTTAATTGCAAGCACGAATCGTGGAAGTATGCACACATGCCCAAATTAGCATTATTCTCAAGTTCTGCTATGTAATCTGCCCTGCCCAAAGCCATTTCAAGGCATTTATCCAACACCCCTGGTATCGTGTTTCATAACAACCTGAGCCCGCTCGGTGTGTCGTGACAAGGGATGTATGACAGCTCCACTTCCCCACTTTCTAACTAAAATTATTTATCAGCCTAGCGGTGAAAGTGACCCTGTGTCATGTAGATAAGAAGTCTATCTGCAGAAAGTTTGGGCATGCTGCCTTTGAGGAAACAGGCTCAAGTGCTACCATTTGTTCTCCAACAGCGCCTTGCTGTGACGGGAAATCAACTTAGAAGACACCAGGGGACCAGCGAGGAGCAGCGTGCTCCTTGCGCAGCCCCAGGCATGTCAGCTGAGGACAGGCAGAGAGCTGGCCCAGGGTCACATCATGACAGCACCTGGCTCCACACGCAACCCCTCCCTAGATTCCTCCCAGGAACACACACACTCGACAACAGGTTCTTCGAGCACTGTCCACCGCAACCTGGGCAATCTCCCTGAAGTGCTAGTGAGTCTCTTAGAGCTCCTGCTTGGAACTGGTGCTTCCAAAGGAAAAAGGAATTCGTTCAAATGGCAAAATTCACAGAAGCAAATGTTTTCTACAAACCTACGGAAAGGATGAAACTAGAAAGAACCCAGGCCAGCTGTCCAGAGAGCACATGAGCAGCATAATCCCTCTGCCCTGAGCCCCCAGGCCCGTGTGCGTCTCCTGCCTCACAGCATAGGCACCCAAGCGGCCTCTCGTGTCCCGATGTAGACACACTCCCCTTTGGCCTCGCTGGAAGAAAGCTGCTTCCTCAGTACTGACCAGCCGTTCTAAAGAATGAGGCAGATCTGCAGATACTGACATGAAAACACACCCACAGTGCTGATGCTGATACACGTGGAAAGCACCTGCCTAACAGCAGGTGGAGTAGGATCAGGTTTGGTTTAAAAGGGGGGGGGGGTGTGCGCATGCGCACGCGCGCGCGTGTGTGTGTGTGTGTGTGTGTGTGTGTGTGTGTGTGTGTGTGTTAGTAAGTTGATGGACATGCGCTTCTATTAACTAAGAGTGGGTACCTCTGTAAGTGCAAATCGGGGAGAAGGTAGCCCAACCAACCTACCTTCCTTCCTTTCATCTATTTACAGACAGGGTCTCACTCTATGGCGTAGGCTAGACTGCGGTGGAATCATCATAGCTCACTGCCACCTCGAACTCCTGGGCTCAAGTGATCCTCCTGCCTCAGCCACTCAAGTGGCTGAGACTATAGGCATGAGCCACCACGCTTGGCTAATTTTTATTTTTTGTAAAGACAAGATCTCACTATGTTGCTCAGACTGGTCTTGAACTCCTGGCCTCAAATGATCCTCCTGCCTTGGCCTCTGAAAGTGCTGGGATTATACAGGTATGAGCCACTATACCTGGCCTTCTTTCCTATTTAAACATTTCTGTGTCTTTCCTGTTTTTTTCATAAGTGCACATTATCTACAAAATTTTTGAAACTCCAAGAAAGATATATTTTATAAGCTTCCTACCCAAGGTGTGGTCCTCCATTCATGAGGTCAAAGACCTGGGCAGGGTTCAGCAGCTGTTTGAATCTTCTGAGGAACTTCACACCCTGGTTGTCCCCACTCTTTGAATTGACAAAGACCAACAGTGGGCTTGTGCAAGACGGAGGACAGCTGGCCTTCCAGAACCCTGGATGCGAGAATGAATGGGACAGAGGAAAATCTATAAGCCACAGAAGATGCTGGGGGCACTGCTGATAGAATAAGTAACCATAGATACCCCAAGGGACACACACCTGATACGTGCCCCGCCCCACAAGTCAGCGAGAGGTAAGTGAACACAGGTCCACAGGGCCACTCCCCACGTGTGAGGAAGGGAGCCATCTCCACAAGGAGCCCAAGTTCCACCTTGCTGCTATCTCCTCTGGCCCCTAGTCTGGTAGAGCTGATTCTTCAGCCACAGACCCCAGCACTCCCATCCCTCCACTGCTACTTGTCAACATGGGACGTGTGTCCCAGTGGTGGTGAGAGTGGCTACAGGCCAACATGCAGCATCTGCCAGACAGAGATGGGCCCAGCTGCTCTGTCTCACGGAAGACAGAGAAGCCTTAGACTCCGTCCACTCAACAGCCAACAGATAGCCCAGGGTCTTCACCTCCAAGCAAAGGACCAGCCTCAGGTCTCAAGTGTGTCTAATGCCAATGCCCTCAAGTCAGGGCACCGTTTACCACCTCTGCGCAGCTCCCACCCCGTGGCAGTGCCTGACCTCTTGCTGGCCACACCTCACCAAGCTAACCAACTCTGCAGCTGGAGAGGAAAGAGCACACGAAGGAGGTTCGTGGGTGCAGGTAAGAAGGACGGGCGCTTGGTACCCACCATCAGAGTCGATGCTGTTGAGTGCTGTGGGTGGGATGACTGACACTTTGCACAGGCCCAGCGGGCACTTGGTCAGCAAGGATTCCTTACACGACGTGTGCACCTGGAATAAGAATCCACATGCCACCAGGGTCACCTTCACACACACCGGAAATCCCCCTGCCCTGCAGGTGATAAGCCAGCCTCAGTGGGGCTGACCTGCTCCCAGCAGGACACCCACGTCCTGGCTTTGCGCTTGAGAAGGCATGACACAGAAACACCGGGTGGGAGCCAGACGTGGCTCACGCTATGTGAGCTACAGTCCTGGCCTGACCCCTGGTCCCTTCAGGCACAGCTAACGTTGACTTTCGGGACTGGATTAAGGGCTCTCGGGGCAAGATGGCTTTACGTGCCAGGCTTCCTCCTGGCGGCCAGGCATTCTAATCGGGTAGCTGCAGCAGCCACTTGCCAATGACAGACCCAGTAGTGAGTGCAGGGGGAGCCCCCCTTGCCTCTGCCTTGCAGCACATCCCACCCAACAGGGCAATGACCACACCGAGAACCTGAGAGGAGCCCCACAGGTGACACCATTGCTTTTCCTCCCTCTCACACGTTGCTGTGGCTGCTGCAAACATCACCTGAGAGTGAATTTCTCAGAAAAGCCTCTCCTGCCTTCCTGCTGCCATATCACAGAGATGGTCAGCTAACCTGTCCCGAATGACCCCTGCGCAGCCTGGCTATGGTGCTGTATGATGAAGATGTGACGAGTCATGAAAACAGACATTTGCATGTGTCTACAATGCAGTACCAAACTCAAAAGAAAGGAACACAGACACATAAAAACCAGTCAGTAATGAGAACGACCGGACAGAAAAGGGAAGGTCAAGTCACCAGACTCTCAGAGCTGGAGGGGCCTCCAGGGTGAATGTACTACGATTCAGAAGAAGGTGAAGTCCCAGCACAAGACATGGGGCTGCCAGGCCCTCGAGGGCCTGTGGGGAGCAGACCCGTCCCCACCAGCCTGGGCACAGGGCCCGCACTCACCATGGCCTTGCACCAGAGGCAGCGCCAGTCCTGCAGCCGCAGCACGCTGCCGCAGGTCTTGTCACACACCGTGCACTTGGCGCTCACAGGCAGGTTTCCTTCCAGCCACTGGTGGGGCATGGCAATCTGCACCCAAGCAGAGACACGTGTTGGGGATGCTCCCAGAGCTCTGGCCCCAAAGCCGGCTAGGAGCCCAGGGGCAGAAACGCCCTTTGAGAACTCAGACTAGGCATTCATCCCAACAGGCACCTTCCCTGCCGCCCAGTAAGGGGAGAACAGGCAGGGCCTATGAAGTGCCATCCCAACACACGCCTGCCAGAGGCACAGCAACCACACAGGGCCCCCACATACTGTCTATGGGACACCTGGACCCAGGGTGACCATCCTGAATGAAACGGCAGGGGGAGGGCAGGGCCCCAACATACCCCATCTGTGTCCTCGATGATGTCCTTCCCAATTGAGGCCAGCGTGGTCCACTTGCAGTTGTTGGTTGCTCGCACAGCACATCGCTTGTGAGCCTTAAACTTGCACACTGAAAGAGAAGGAACATGCGAGCCTGCAAGCTTCACCTGTGACAAGAGCTTCCCATGCTGAGCAGACAGGGTCAATAAGAACTGTCCAGGCCTAGAAAAGTCAGGAAAGGAACCAACAGCACTCCCCATTTTGTAACTGAAGTACTGTGACCTGCTTAGAGGCTGATGGCAGTGGCATAAGACGTGGAAGTGAGACCAGACGTCAAGGATGGCCAAGAGTCAGCAAACTTTCTGTAATGGGCCAGGGAGTGAATATTTCAGGTTTTGCAAGCCACGTGCGGCCTCCGTCACAACTACTTAACTCTGCCGTCCGCATAGCACGAAAGCAGCCAAAGGCAGCACTTTTTCATGGACAGTGAAATTTTAATTTCATGGAATTTCTATGTGTCACAAAATACTATTCTTCTTTTGTTTTTTTTTCAACCATTTTAAAATGTAAAAGCCAGTCTTAAGCTTGAGAGATGTATAAAAACAGGCATAAGGCAGAGTTTGGCCACAAACCATAGCTTGGAACCCCCGCTCTAGACTACTGACCTTGCCCCTCGTCAGACTCCCTCGCTCCAACATGTGGCCCTGACCTCTGTCTGTAAGACACTTTTAATCCATATAACCACGACCCAGTTTACCCGGATAGGGGAATATCATTACCTTGGGCCAAGCGGTATTTTAAAAACATCTTTCCCTCTGCATTCGCTACGCTTCCTCTTTGTTTCTCCTTTCCACCACAGCCCTTGTTTTTACTTTGTCTGAGCACTATAAAAAACGACTTAACAAGGACTCCTCAGTAGGTAAAATAAACAATGGAGTCACAGAAATCTCTTTACCCTTGACTGACCGGGAGGTGATGGCTTATTTACGGTGACTGTGTTTGGATTTCCAAAGCTTTATCAAGTGAAACCTCAGGCCACCTTTCCCAACAGAGTAACACACACATCATCCGCACCTTCGCAGGACAGCCCGTGGGACGTGACCCCAGACAGAGCCTCCCGGCACACATTGCAGTAGGTTGGCCTCGCGTGGGAACAGGCATACCAATTGTGTGTCCCTGAGAAGTGGTCCATGCTGTACTGGGTGGGCTGGAAGAAAGGAATAACGATGGCAAAGATAAGATGTCCCTTTGAAAGTCGTAAGTGTGGCAATTTGGACGGCATTAAACAAAGTACCCAAGAAGGGCGAGGAGGAAGGTTTACAAAGGACAGGGTCACAGTGGGAAGGTCTGCAGAAAGGACGAGCAGCAGCCTTAATTTTATAATTAAAACATGCTGAGAACGTGAGTTCCAGAACTGCTGGTCTGCACATGGGAGGTATCAGATGGCAGGACATTAGGGTAGGGCCACAGAGCAACAAGCACTTGTAGAAGGATGCTTTTCTTTTTTAACCTCGAAATGCTCCCTGTTCTGGACAGTCTTTAGAGCTGCAATCCAATCTTCCATTTCTTTTCTGTTATCAGCACACAAAATGAGCTTCCTACATGGAGTGATGACCTACAGAAAGAAACATGTTCAATACATCCATGAACGAAGGGCAAGTGCTAACAGCTATAGACACTTTTTAAAAATCTGCCTCCAAAATATGTGTGTACGTGTGCACGTACACACAAAAATTACTGTTTTATTCAAGTGTTCACATTGGACAGAAAACAGTTGTCGTGGGTCACTAAAAATCAAGAACAATCTCAAACCAAAATGACAATGAAATTTGTTTACTGGCAATCAACTTAAGTGGACATTTATAACTACTTACTACTTAGACACAGTACTAAGCCCTAGGACATTTAAAACAAAAAGGAGAAGCAGAGAAGCAAACAGAGAAAAACCGTTGTGTTGCTTCAGAGAGCCCACATGCTGCCATCCAGCACCTACATACTTCAGTGAAGTCTGGTCCACAGTTAGTTCTAGAATAACATGAGCACATATCGCACATAAATGTTCTTGTAGAAAACATCGATATAAGACAACAGAAAAAAAAAGTCAGGGCCTGAACAACTTAACTGGAGAAGAGGCCATGAACCTGTTAATAATCAACAAATGAAAATGATAGCCACAATATAGAGAGTTTATAAATCAGTAGAAAAAAAAATATTTCTGATATAAAAAAGGCTATGACTTGCATTTCACCAAAGAAATACAAAATGGCTAATAAACAAATAAAAAGCGGCTTAATCACTTCAGTCATCAGAGAACACAAATGAAAATGGCAATCTACTTTTCACCCATGGGACTGGCAAAGTTTTAAAAGATAATCCAGTGTTGGCAAAGTCGTGGGAGAAAAGTGTTCTCCTCAAGTACTGACAGGAGGTGAACAGGCTACAAACTGTTTAGAGAAAAATTTAACAATAATCAAAATGTTTAAAAGTCATAAACTTTCACTTCATTTTAAGATCTACACATTTCCAAAGTCAAATCTACAGAACAAGGTAGAGTCAGAAGTCTAGCTTTGACATCTCTCCCCTCTATCCTGGCTCCCATAGGTAGCTTCAGAAAAAAAAGTATGCTTATCCTTCCATTTTAAGATATGTTGCTCCATGAATTAATATAGACATGTTTGCAGACAGGATTTGTCTTAGGAGTTTCGCAGGGCTTTGCCCTGAAGGAACATGTGAACGTGTTGGTTTGCATTTCAAATGCTGTTACACTCGGAAGGGCGTCTCTGAAAGACAGTAGCGGCTGTATCCCACAAGGTGCCGCGTTTCTCAGACCTAAAGGTTTGGATTTGCTTTGTAAAGCAAAGCGAATCTGTTAAAAACTACAGAATGAGAGCCGACAATGGAGTGCCCCCCGGAACAGACAGCTGCCCGAATGGCTAAAAGCAAAGCTCTTGTTTAAACACTCCAGACTACCTGTCTCCATTCATAATAACCTGATAAATATGGAGCTAATATATCTCTGTTTAACCCCTCTATTAAATGATAAATTTACCTTAGAACTTAGAAGTTAATCTTTGGAAGATTTTGCAACCATTTGTTCACGTAGATAGAATTAGTTAAAGGACCTGTAGAAGCCTTTTGAAAATCTGTTAATCTGAGAGGAACTACCCGTTGTTATGTAAATCCGCTACCCCTGGCGATTAATCACTATTCCCTATAAGTTACCATGTAAGACCTCATTC
>NW_012152008.1:822080-834616 GCF_000956105.1 Propithecus coquereli | reverse complement strand
ATTTTCCATTTTTCTCTATTATTTTCTTATCCCTTGCAACTCTACCAAAGGGACCCGGTTTTTTGCTGGGAGCTTAGCTACCTCCCGGCAAAGATATGTGAAAACATGTATATATTCATATTCTCCCCTTTTTAAACGTAGCACAGACACTGTTCTCCACCTTTGAGTTTTAATTTAATTATACACCCTGGCCATCACTCCTTAGCAATATACGGAGATACAGAGCTACTTATTCTGTCCTACTCCATCTGATACAAGTACCATAGTCTACTCGACCAGTGCCTTATTCATGGGAATTCTATGTTTAAAATCCTTTGCTATTCCACATGGTGCTGCAGTGAACTGTCTTTACATAGAGCTTTTCCTATTTTTACCAACGTATCTCTGGGATCAATTCTTATGCCCTGACAAACAGTAAATGCACACGTAGTTTGCTATTGCCAAATTCTCCTCCACAGAGGCTGTACCACTTTGCATTCTCACCAGCAGTGTTAGGAAAATGTCTCCTTCCTCATGGATTCATCAATAAAGCATGCTATTTAACTTCTTGGTTTCTGCCCATCTTACAGCTTTAATTTACATTAAGAAGACCCAATTAAGGAACATCCAATTTAAATTATTAGATGATCATGTTTCTGGCTCAGAAAAAGGAGAAATAGTGTTTTACAGAGAGATTCCCTAGTGATTAAGTTTCATCACACAGTGGGGTGAATAGAACTGGGTTCCCCACGCATGGTTCATTCATCCTTCTACACACCCGGGGTCACTGAGAGAAGAAAACCTGCTGCCAGGCTGGGGGTAGGAGGCAGCAGAGCCAGGAGAGCAGGTTGAGGAGTGCACAGGGAGCGCAGCAGGGACTGGAGGGGCCACCCTGCTCTCTTTCTTGCTTCGAGAGCGTGTGAACTGCCCTCTCCTGCCAGGCAATGCCCGTGGGCTCGGCAAACCTGCTGAGTGTCTCTTCCAGACCATGGCAGGCGAGGTTCTCGCCCTCACATAACTTACACTGCACTGGGAAGACACAGACAGCCAAGCACGTGCGATGCTGACCGGCTGTGAAGACAACAAGGGCAGGGCCTGTGGGCAGAGCTGGTGGTGCTCAGGACGGGGCCTGGGAAGGCCACGGAGAGCCAGGAGCGGTTGGCCAAGCAGGCGTGTCTGTCTCGTGTGTCGCCGCCGTCTATCAAGTCTGAGCAGCTGAGCAGCACTCCCTGACTGTTCACCCGGGGGTAAGTTTTAGTACTCGCACATTTTTGTCAGCATAATAAACAGCAAAAGGAAGGTATTACTTTGCATAACCCAGGGAGTATATGAGGAGTCATGTGATTAGGATATTTACAGAAGACAACAAGACTTTTTATGTCCGATTCTACTTTAGGTTTTATGTCAACTACTCCCATGATGGCCTGAACACAACGCGGTGCCCAGGTCATTCCAGAACTCAGCTGTGCCATTTGGTCACGCCCTCCATGCACCGAAAGGAGGGGTTTACTGGATGAGCAGAGTGAGGCACGACTGGGAAGCCAACTGCAGACAACACCGTTAGGCTTAAAGTCAACGAAACAAATAATAAATGGCATCATTTCCTTAATCTGTGTGATTGCTTACAGGGAATAAACACTGAGCAACAGATAAATGTCCGAGAACCTGGGCTTGGGCTTTTTATTGTTTGTTTTTTAATTCTTTCTTGTGCCTGTTCTGTTATGAAGAAGCCTGAGACAGACACAGATCTGAGTCCCACCCAGCGTTGTTTGGCTGGGAAATGTGGACAGACTCTTTCTCTTCTGGAAAGGGGATTGTAAAAGCCACCTGGCAGGGCTGGGGTGGGACTGAAAGGAATCAAATGTGCACAGGAACCGGCGCAGTGGTTAGGGCCCTGGGTTTGAAGCCCTTGCTAGCTATGTGACTTGAAGAGTCCGTCCTGTGCCTCCATTCATTACCCCATCTGAAAACTGTGGCTGTTAATGGCAACGTCGCATCCTAGCGTCATTGTGAGGTATAGGTCATCGCGACCTCATAAAGTCCTGGGTCGGCATGTCACGCACAAGCTATGCTCAGTGCTACCTCAGGCTCGAAGCCCTCAGCTTCAGGTATCATCATTTGATATAGTCAAGAGATGAGCTTCCCATGTGGACATCGCCTTCCTTGAGACCATGCTGGGGTCAACGGTCCACCCCTCCAAATCATGAGCATCATCACAGGAGAGTCCCACCAAACAAAAATCAATCCCCGCTTCTCTCCAGTCAGGCCCTGCCACCTCTGAGTTGGAATCCATGTTTCTCGGCTGCCCACAGAGCAGTCGTGGCCAACCCGGCCTCTCTGTGTTGGCCCGACCTGCATACGCGTGACTGGTCATGCCTCACGCTGGTGCTGCGTCTCCATCTCCTTGGAACGCCCCTCCTGGCAAGCCGCCAGACAGCCTCCACAGCCCCCAGCACCAGCCAATGGGCTCCTTTCAGGCAGGGGCCCTGCCTTTCCCTCCTGTTCCCCTGGCACCAGCCCAGCCCGACACCTGGCAGGGGTAAGGGCGGGCCTCTTCGGGAGGCTGATTCTGGGGGACGTTCTGGATAGCACTGCCTGTTCAATCCCTGGATGTGGGAGATGGCGTGGGCAGGAAGGAAGGCGTGAGGAAGCAGGGGCTGGACACAAGCCCTCGGGCTGTGCCTTCCTGGCTGCTCACCCTGTCCACCAGGGTAGGAAGAAGAAGGATCCAAGGGAGACACTCTAAGGAATACAAGAGAGTCCCTGTATTTGGACTGCAGCCAATACCATAACTACTGGCAACTGAGGAATGGTACAAAAAAGCTGAGGCCATCTATAAGATCCAGCCTTCACATAGAAAAGACTGGATACCAGAAGATGTTCACATTTTTCAAGCAAATTTATAAGGGAAAAATGGCTTACATAACTAAATCAACTTAAAAGATAAATGCAAATTAAAAGTAGGGCAACAAAGTGAACTCACTAGGACAAACCAATGACATCGAAGAGATTCCCCAGGACAGGATTCATGCTGTGGTACCAAAGGAAGGAGCAGAGTTACATCAGACAGCAAGAAGATAGTTGGCTTTGTGGAAACCCACAAAGAGGACAGAGAAAGTACACCCTAGACCTTTTAGTTGGAAAGACTAGAGAAACAGAAAGGATATCATAGAGAAAATAAATGGTGGATGTGTTTCTCACAGAATCCTGAGGCAGGACAGACCAGCTATAGTGGATTTGAATTCTTAGACACTTGCTGGAATTCTCTTGAAGATAAAAGAACTTAAAAATTAGTAAAAAAAAAATCAGATCAACTAACAGAAAAACAGACAAAAGATTTGAACAGCTATTTCACAAATGGCCGATAAACACATGACCAGGTGCTTGACTTCATTAGTCACCAGGGAAGTGGAAATTCAAACCGCCGTGTGATAAGTCTTTCATAATGGCTAAACCAAAACAGATGCTATCGAGTGCTGGTGAGGGTGCGATTTGATGCAACCACTTTGGAAAACAGCTCAACTCATACATACCCTGTAACTCAGCAATCTCGCCCATGAGCCCAACAGGAAGGCGAACACACATCTTCCTCTTCCGGACATACACAAGAACGCTCACAGCATCACTGCTGTAAACAGGCCCACACTGGACACAACTCAAATACCCAGCATTGGCAGAGGAGATAAATACAATGTAGCATATGAACATAATGGAAAAACACAGAGCAATGAAAAGGAATCACTTACTGCTACATGCAATCCTGTGATAGATCTTACAATACGGAAAGAAAGAAGCCTAACACAAAAGAACATATCCTATATAATTTCCTTATTTCCTTTATATAAAGTTTAGAAAAAAACAAGCAAAATTAATCTATGGTGTCAGAAGCTAGCTACTCCTAGCAGCTGCTTTGAGAGGAAGGGCACACAGGAAGGCTTCTGGGTGCTGCTGCTATTCTCCCCTTGATCTGGAACATTCATTAAGCCGTATGCTTGCAACAAGCGTACTTCTCATACATATGATGTACCTCAGTAAAAACGATACGGAACTTGGAATTTCTCAGAAATATAAAACCAACCATATAACTCAGAAGAAAACTGCACAGCTACCCAGACTCTGACAAAATCTGGGTGGAAAACTAAATATACAGAGATAGGCAGAGGAAGATGGAAGTATATGAATGAATATGGAAGACTGGCAGAGCTGTGTTAAAATAGTGTCAGAAATGGATCTTAAATATATGAAAAAATGCTCAGTCTTACTAACAAGATAAATTCCAATTAAGATCATGAGGTGCTTTTTTTTTTTTTTTACCTACCACATTCACAAAGATCAAAAGTTTAATAACATGGTCTACTGACTCTCATACATTGGAGCATAAATTAAAACAACCTCTTTGGGGAATATTTGGTAAAATCCATCAAACTTTAAAACATACACCTGTCCTTATAACAATAGTGCTTCTATAAATGTATCCTCTCATATATCCCCACGAGAAATCACATACTGTATATACAAGTTTATCTATGGCAGCATTCACTATAAAGACAAAAGACTGGAAACCACCCCACACACTAATCAATATAAGCCTAGCAGGAGACCAGTACAGTAATTATGGTACATTCATATAATGGAATACCACACAATCATTAAAAAGACTGAAGCTACTCTTCATGTACTTACATGGGACAACCTCTAAGACATACTGTTATAGGATAAAAGCCACCTGCAGCAACAGTGTAGTGTAGAGGAAAAAGTAGTATCAGTTACCTCTACTAAGGGGACCTCTGAGTGGCTGGGAAACACTTTATACCTTTTTTCTTATGATTTCTATATCATGTGAATGCATTACCTATTCAAAAATTATCTGTTTAAAAAGTATAAAGTCTTAAGTTTATAATAAATGCTACGGACAAAAAAAAGCGTTAAAATTTCTATTTGAAATAAGAACGTTTGCTTCCATCCTTTTACACAAGTACACAATCTTCCAAGAGAGATGAGAAAATGTCTAGCTATTCCAAATGAGTTCAAGACACCCAAGCCAGAGACAAAATGTCTTCCAATGTCTTGGGAAGAATGAGCCAAGGGGGTTAATAAATCATGGGCAGTGATCTTCGAGAAATCACAGTGAAAAAGACGACGTGCTGGAGACATAAAGATGTGATTTCTTGGATGGAGAAGAAGGTGGACTCTGACTTGCACAGTAGCTGCCACAAGGAGGACAGCTTCGGCTAACACGGATAGGGCACTCCGAACACCGGGGCGATCTGCCGGCTGTCTGAAAGGTATCTGCTCACTTCCACTTCTCCACAACCTGATGAAGAGGTATCAGGACAGGAAACAGAACCCAGCCAAGGGGCCTGCTCGAGGATGAGGACGTGCGGCCAGGACAGCAGGCAGGCTGGCTCCAGGCTGGGCCCCAGACCTCTGCCCAGCAGCTGCTTCTCACCTGGACAGTGGGCTAGACTGCACAGCTCCCCTGGCCAGGCACAGCGGGCAGAGGCGGGAGGAACTGGCCCTCACCAGGCGCTCTCCTGGGTGCATTCAGAACAAGCAGTGCATCTGGCGCATTTCATTTCCTTTTCAGTAGAGTGACTGGCATGGAGGATCAGAACAAGGACAAAATCAACACCTCATTAAATCATCTGACAGGCTGCCCCTCCCCTTCCAACCAGGTTCCCCAAAAGTTCAAAACAGGAGGTGGAGAAATAAGATGTGAAAGATGACGACAAAGGCAGTTTGTCACCTGGTTCACCATCAGGCTGAGTCACCGCCATGCCTCGCCCAACAGCCACGTCTCGTCCAACCATTTCTAACCACGGGTTTGCGCGTGCATCTCATTTGTAAATGACACTTTAGATGAAAAAAACATCAAGATCCTGCAAACTGTGTCACACAGGAACCACAGGACAAACCAAATAGCCCTGAAAGTAGTAAATGTGAGGCCCTGAGCCCAGGATGGTCCAAAGGCCGCAAGTGAACCCAGGACGGGTGGGGGCAGAACATTCAGCGGGGACGGAGAGCTACTCACTCTTCAGATTTCATGGACTCAAATTCAGATTACATGGACATACTACACTCTTCTCCTCTACTGAGTCCAATGAAACTCCCTGGACATCAGAAAAACATGAGAAGACTCTGAAAGGTGAGAGAAGGCAGCAGACTGACTAGAGTCTTAACTAGGGATGACATGGTGGTGAGTTCTCTGGGTTTTCTTTTTGCCTCACATATTCTAGACTTGGAGCTAAAGAAGATGGCAGCCAGAAACACCAATGGGTTTAAGGGGGGAACGAAAGCCCCAACAAAAGCCTCCTCTTTCCAGCCAAGGGACCAGGAAAGGGGAAGCCAGACAAGACAGAAATCAACAATAGCAGTCACTAACCAGCTAACACCACGGAAGGAACTGCGGCCCAACCCCACCTCGACAGGTTGCAGCAAGGCACCCCAGCACCCGCCTGCCAGAGGGTGTCCAGAGAAGGCCAAGAAGACAGCTGGGACTTTTCTCCCTGCCAGCAGTAATGAGTCCCCAGGCCCCAGAGTGTCAAAGGATATACAGGTGGCAGATAAGCACATGGAAAGAAATTCACCATCATTAGCCACTAGAGAAACACACACTGAAACCATGATGAGAGAGAACTACATGCCTGTTAGGATGGCTAAAATTAAAATTAGTGATAACACCAAATGCTGGAGAGGATGTAGAAAAACTGGATCACATGGTTGGTTAGAACATAAAACGGCACTGCCACTCAGTAAAACAGCTTATCAGTTTCTTAAAAAAAACAAACATGCAACTACCATAAACCAGCACTCTTCAGCATTTATCCCCAGAAATGAAGATTTATGTTCACACAAAACCTACCCATGAATGTTGATAGCAGCTTTATTCTTTTTTTTTTTTTTTAGAGACAGAGTCTCACTGTGTTGCCCGGGCTAGAGTGCCGTGGCGTCATCCTAGCTCACAGCAACCTCAAACTCCTGGGCTCAAGCAATCCTTCTGCCCCAGCCTCCCGAGTAGCTGGGACTACAGGCATGTGCCACCATGCCCAGCTAATTTTTTCTATATGTTTTTAGTTGTCTGATTAATTTCTTTCTATTTTGGTAGAGACGGGGTCTCGCTCTTGCTCAGGCTGGTCTCAAACTCCTGAGCTCAAACAATCCGCCCGCCTCGGCCTCCCAGAGTGCTAGGATTACAGGCATGAGCCACCCACCGCGCCCGGCCAGCAGCTTCATTCTTAATCACCAAAAACTGAAAACAACTCGGATGCTCTTCAATGCATAAATGGTCAGACACACTGTGGTACACCCACACCATGGAGTACTACGCAGTGATGAAAAGGACACACAACCACCTGGATGAGTCTCAGGGAATGACACCAATCCCAAAGGTTACATACTATATGATTCAATTTATATACCATTCTTGAAATGACAAAATTATAGAAATGGAGAACAGACTAGCGGCTGCCAGAGGTTACAGAGGGAAGTGTGTGTAGCTATAAAAGGGCACCAGGAGGGGTCCCTGTGGAGATGGAATGTTCTGGACTGTAACAATGTCAATATCCTGGGTGTGATATTGTACCAGGTTTGTGCAAGAGGTTACTATGGCAGGAAACGGGATCAAGGTTACAAAGGATCTCAAGATAAAAAGTTTAATTAAGCCTAAGTAACCACAGTCAACAATATTAAAGTTTAAACTGGGAAAACCAAGGAGTAACTCCAGAACAATACCGTGTTTCTTAAGGACAAGGGCGTATGTGGTCATTATGAGTTAAAAGTATAATCTTATCTTGTAAAAGTCCTATATTTGTAGGTAGTACAAGGCGTGAAACATCTGACTCGCCACCAAGAAAATATTATGCAGATACACCTTCAGTACACATTCTAAAGAAAAAGCCAATCCAGTCTTCTACATCCCAGCAGCTGGGTAGAAACTCGGGCTGCCCTGCCTACGTCAGTGGGTATCTGAGTCAAAGCACACATGATAGTGCCATGAACTGTGCCCTCCAGCTGAGCTGCTCATTTTGCTATCAGGCTGCAACATGTGGCTAGGGTACAAGACAGAGCCCAGGAAGTGGCAGGATTTGTTTCTAAACACAACTGTGCTTGAGGAATCAGTGAAGCTATGTAACCAGCAGAGCTCAGCCATGAACAGAGGATGTCAGAACCCCAGGCTCCCGCCTCAAACAGAAATGCACTTCCTGGGAGGGGTGGGCCACTACATCGACCCCAGCGTGCGCTCCATCTGGGTGCAGCCAGAGACACCACCAAGACAAGAGCCCAGAAAAGTGCTGCCTCCCTAGCCCCAGCAACCCCATGGCCCCACCAGACGAGGGGGTCCCACTACACACCCAGGGAGCCTCAAGGCCCTTCTGCCACCGAATGCCCCCCTGAGCCCATGATTCTGCCACCATCCACCCAATTTCCCAGGTCAGAAACCCCACACACCCAGTACCACCTCCACTCTGCACTCATCCCTCATCTTCGAGCTCCAAATTCTTCCTTTCTTCCTCAGAAATAAACTCAGGTAGTCTTTCATTTGAACAAACAGATAAGATCCCTGCTCCCATGGAGGAATGTGGCCAATAAACACTTTAATATAAAGAGGTGAAAGTGAATGACACGGTATGGACAGTAGTGGCTGGTGCTGAGTGCTGGGGGGAAAAGGAGACCAGGAAAGGAAGGGGGGTGGGGGGCTCTGCAGTACAGACAGGGCAGTGAGGAAGGAGGCAGAGACAGGGAGGAGATGAGGGAGGAGGTGAAGACTGGGAGGGGGTGAGGGAGGAGGCAGAAGGGCAGAGCTGAAGCAGGCACAAGGCTGGGGCTGGCATCAGGAATGGGGCCAGGGGTCAGGGGTCAGGGGCCAGCCTAGAGAAGCAATGGGGCCACCGAGGACCACATAGGTGTCCCTAAGAACTGTGGCTTTTACTCCACATGAAATGGGGACCTGGGGCAGCCTTTGTGTAAAAGGCTGACAACCGACTTAAGTCTAAAAAGCATCGCTCTGGTTGCTTTGGTACAAACTGACAGGAGGGGCAAGGCGGAAGTCAGGAAGCCTTTGGGAAGCTCCTCAGTAACCTGTCAAGAGATGAAGTCAAGGAGAGTGGCTGGGCTCTGGGTGTGTAGGCAGGATGGAGTGAGACAGAGAGGAGTCAACAGTGACCATCCAACAGCTGGCGAGGTGTAGCGGGATGCTTCGGTGAAGCAGATGCAGGTGGGGAGGCGGATTGTTAGTACTCCTGTGGCCATGCTAAGGATGAGGCGTGTATTAGATCTTAGCCATGTCCAATGTCTTATCTCATCCACGAGGTCTTCATCTTGCTATCAGTTTGGTATACTAAAAACAGTTAAAGACACTAGAGCAATGAGATTACTCATACATTACCACTGCTGGTGGTAGTTTAAAAATATACAGTTTGGGAAGCAATTTGATGCTATCTGTTAAAGCTAAAGATGCACATACCTGGCAATCTATCCTTAGAAACACATCGTAGGAGAAACTCTTACCCGTGTGCTCAAGAAGACAAGGGTAAGAATGTCCACGCAGGTTGTTTATAATGGTGAGATCTGGGAAAACTTAAGCCAACAGTGGAACACCGTACACACAAAAGGCCTCCATTATATCTATAATGTTTATTTCTCCAGACTGGAAAGTGTACCTAGTTGTTCACTGTGTTGCCTTTAGAATGTTTTGGCACAAAAATATGCTAAAATACTCAAGCCAGAACCAAAGACACACAATATGACTGTGTCTTGTATTTACAGTTTAGCCATACAGAAGGCAACGGGTTAGCCGGAAACCACACCGGTAGATGGATTCTGCTGATAAAACTGGGAGCGGAGGGGTGGTCTCCCGCGAGCCTGAGCTTGGAATTCATTCATTCGCCATCTCTAACACGCTGCCTGGTGCTCCCAGAACTTTTCACACTCCGGCCAGGCCACTGTTGACTGCCGTACGCTGCATGACAGACACAACTGTTCTCAATTTGCCTCTCAAATTTCTCATCCTAGAATCGATTCCTGAATCCTAAATAGCTGGTGGAGGGCATGAAAACAAGGTTGACACTTTACAAGGGAGGAAGGGGGAGATATTGGCGGGACCTCACACAAGGAGGCTTTTAGAGGAGACCAACAAAAACACCTTCTCCCTCCCAACACACCCCCTTCCATGAATCGGTAGGACGGCTGCCACTGCAAATTGACATCATACCCTAGAAACTTCCTCAAAGCATACAGACACGTGTCCTGCATGGTCCAAGAAGGGTGGACAGACACTATCGGGCAAAAATTCACCCACCCCCAAAGCAGCAAAAATCTGAGTAGATGACTTCCAGGCTCTGTAGTGCTTGCTCTGGGGCCTTGAGGGGAAAACCTCAGACTGTGAAAAAACTCAGACAATAGGAATTCACCACAGAGAAGCTTCTCCCACCTGCAGGCTTTCTGTCTGGCCAGGTGAGGACCAGAGAATATGTCTAGCATGTGGGCCTACAGCTTTAAAATCCCCAGCCTTCCACTTCTGAGACATACAAACCAAGAATCGACCCCCTGGAGCGTCTCCCGATAACACACAAGTCCTTCCATTTACTTCATTTTAAACCCTCACCTTTAACTCATTACCCAGACAGCCTCCCGTGGTCTGATCGTGCACCATCACCTGGATCTCTTACCTGCTTCCCTCCCCTCTCAGAACATTCTCCAAGTGCTCCGCGTGTATCAGAATTGAAGTGACCCAGCAGAAACAAGAAAGGAGTTTTACAATCGGTTGACGGGAACCTGTGGGTCACGAAGGAGATCACAGATGCCAGAGTAACAAATCAGCACCACAATTCAGCCACTGACCAAGAGAGAAGCAAAGGGACAGTGTCGGGGCAGGATTAGGAGGTCGGAAACACTCTGCTAAATATAGCCCCGCTCTGTGGCGCTTGGAAAGGTGGCCGAAAATAAGCATCTGGCGCCCTCAGTAACTGCAGTCACTTCCTGTTACTCACATCCTGCTGTTCCAGCACTGCCCCGAACCCTGGATTCCCCGTGCACAACTCCCTACCTGGAAGCCCCCTGAGACCATTCAAAGCAGCTGGGATGTGCGTAGACAGCGGACTTCCTCACGGAGGAGGAAGACCACACAAAACACAAAAATAGACACCACCACACAAACAAGCTCCTGGAGCCCTGTGCGGAAAGAAGCCAGTGTCCAGGTCCAGACCTCTGCACAGTACTGTGCCAAACACCCCAACGCCCAACGGCTCTGCACACGGCGCTACCTGTGCCCCGCACGGGACTGCTGCCACGCACCTCCTCTCCTGGGTGGCACTTCACCCCCAGTCTCAGGGCAGTTCTGGGGGCAAGGATGGGGTCCCCACCATCACAGCTGACAGGTGCCGCCCACAGCACGGTCAGAGCAAAGTGCCCGCCTCCCCAGGAACACAGGAAGCCCTGGCATAGAGAAAAGCCAAGTTGGCGAGAGCTAAAATCACATGTAATCTGTCAGAAGACAGATTTTTTTCAAAAGTAACAAAAAGTAAAATGAAGCAAAAAGTGGAAAGTTCTACCTAAAAATGAAACATGACAGCAATATTCGGTGTTACTTATCTATTCGATATTTCAATAGTGCTTCATTAAGCTTTGCGATGTGTTCAACTGCAGGAAAACTTGAGAGATTTGTGACTGCCTTGAGCTGGGGGCTGGTAATTGTAAACCAGCACACAGAAGGCAATGCACAAACAAACATGTTTCTGACGGCAAAACACCAGAAATAACCTAGGTCTCCAAACAGAGGGAACTGGCAACGTAAGTTATGGCACGTTCATATGGAGGAATGCCATATGGCAATTTTTAAAAGGGTGATGAGAATGCACATTTATGAACACAGAAAGACGTTCATAAAGTAACAGAAAAAGCAGGTCACAAACCAGTATGTATAACTGAGCCCACTGTAAAACTGAAGTACATTCACTGATATTCAAAGGAAAAGGCTGAAAAATTATTTGTCTATATGAGGGTTTCTCAACCTCAGCACCACTGACGTTTGGGGCCAGATAATTCTTTGTTGCGGGGGCTGTCCGCACACGTTACAGGTGGCATTTAAGGAACTGAGCAGCATCCCTGGACTCTACACACCAGATGCCAGTAGCGTGCATGCCACCCTCACCCCCGCAATTGTGACAACACACTGTGCCCCCAAATGTTCTCTTTAGTTCAATCTCACTTCCCCCAACCTCTTACCCCTACCCATGTTTGAGGATCACAGGTCTATATAATAATGTTCATATCCAGAATCTCAGTGATAAGACTTCTGAGTGGTTTTTGTTTGGGTCATCCGTACTTAATTAACTATAATGAGCATGTTATTTGTATTAAAAAGGGAATTAAAAAATCTCAGAACAGTAAAATATTACAGGTGTTCCTGCTATAACGCAATTTTTGAGTTTCTGAAAACGCTCACATTCTGCAAAAGTGCACAATAAAAATAAGTCTCATGGAAAAAGGCAAGTTGTCAGTAAACTCAGAACCTATGCAAATGTGTAACCAAGCAGTAATGAAACAGCAATCCTAATTTT
>NW_012152008.1:815816-821430 GCF_000956105.1 Propithecus coquereli | reverse complement strand
TGGATGGGAGTCACTGCTGGCGAATTATGGAAATAAGAGGCAAAATGCACAAAGAGCTAAGATGCAATAAGGAATTCCAAGGCAGAGCTTGTGGACACAATGCACACAGCATCAGGGAGGAGGGAGAAGTGAGGCCAAAGGCCTTGTGTCCAGGGCTGTGCTCCTCCTGGGCTGGCCGTGTCCCGCAGCTGCGGACCTCAACTTTCGGCCCCTGGGCCGGTATACTTCTCGTTAGAGAAACACACCACAGCAGAAAGGAGTGTACCTGCATGCCTCTGCTATTGCACAGAGGGAAAAAGGAGCTTGGAGTCATTAGCTCAAACACCTAGGAGTCTCGATGGTAATGAAATCTAAACCAAAGTTCCCTGGAAGTGGGTCTTAAAGCGATGGATAGAGGGTGAGTAATGGGAATGCTTTGGCATTACTAAGTCTGACAGCCACCACACTATTATAATTTATCCATTTTTCTCTGGGATTATTTGACGGTAAATCTGCACATATCCAAGTATAATACATATACAGTAATGTAACAGTCAGCAAATATCAGAGAAGGAAAAAAAGGCTCATAAGCAATCTCTGCAGCCTGAAAGCTCACCATCCACTTTTCTGATCACTGAAGGTCAACCTGATAAAGCAATAAAACCTCCCAGAGCAAAGAGGCCAAGGTAAGAACACTGCATCTGCTGATTCAGGCCAGGTGTCGGCCCTCAGGACAAAGTCTAGTCCACACCTTTAGGAACTGATTCAAGGCTGTTTTCATGTTCAACACTTCCAATGGTTCAGTAAACCATGGAATAGCTACCAAGCAGAAAATAAACAAACAGCCACACAAGGAAGGGAAAACAAGGCTTACGAAGAACTTGTAAAAGGGCATAGTTACATTGTACTCTTAAAAATGGTTAAGATGGTAAATTTTATGTTGTGTGTATTCTACCACAAAAAAAAATTAAGGGGAAAATGGGGTGTATTTATATTATTATATAAAAAAAAAAGAAAGAGACTTAAAAGGCAGGACACACATAGCCTGGAACACTGGACGTCCACATCTCAGGTGGTGGGACTGAGAAATTTTTTTTTTTCTTTTCCTTCTGATTTTCTGTATTTTCCAAATTGTCTACAGTAAAGGTGTTTGTAAATTTATCTATGCTGCTGTTTTCCCTGCAAAAATCAACACCTAAGGCCGGGCGCGGTGGCTCACGCCTGTAATCCTAGCTCTCTGGAAGGCCGAGGCGGGCGGATTGTTTGAGCTCAGGAGTTCAAAACCAGCCTGAGCAAGAGCGAGACCCCGTCTTACTAAAATTAGAAAGAAATTAATTGGACAACTAAAAATATATAGAAAAAATTAGCCGGGCATGGTGGCGCATGCCTGTAGTCCCAGCTACTCGGGAGGCTGAGGCAGAAGGATTGCCTGAGCCCAGGAGTTTGAGGTTGCTGTGAGCTAGGCTGACGCCACGGCACTCTAGCCCAGGCAACATAGTGAGACTCTGTCTCAAAAAAAAAAAAAAATCAACACCTAAGATAATTACCCCCCCAGTTACCTACATAACTCCCTTCACTAACTAACCCTGCCATCCCAACGGCCTCCAGCCAGGCCTAGCTAAAATGCTGTCTCCCACCAGCCCTGCAGCTTGGAAAGGAGGCAAGGAGCCAACATCACCAGGGAGGGGGCTTCCAGGAAAGCTCTTTAAGCAGGATGACTCAGCCAGAAGCCATGCCATTGGTGCTTGTATCCGCAAGGTGACCTTCAGAGGGGAACCTCTTTCTAATGACAGCTAAGCAGAAAGACAGCAGGTGCCTGGGTCTCTGCCCAGTAGGGGCTGCCACACCAGCCTAAGACTGTTGGCCTCTGGTCTTTCCCATGGGAGAAAAACAAACCTCTCCCTTATTTAAGCCACAGCTACTTGGGCTTTCTTTTAACCATCCCAAATCTAATCTAAGTTAAGACACCATCCTCATCCTCACACAGAGAAGAAAACCAAGGTACAGAAATGGAGTCTTCTTTATCCTCCAGGTGCCAAGAATAAATAAGTGGATTTAATTCATGAGATAAGCATTGAAAACTCAAATAGGCAGCAAGACCAAGGGAGCCTGATTTAATAGAGCTGAAATAACAACACTGCAAATCAAATCCAAGGTGAGCAAACTATGGCCTGCCACCTACTTTTTAAATAAAGTTTTATTGGAACACAGCCACACTTGCTCATTTACATGCTGTCCACGGCTGCTACAAATGGCCAGTCTATAACAATGGAGTTAGGCAGTTGCCACAGGGACCCCATAACCCACAAAGCCTAAAACATCTAGCCTTTTATAGAAAAAGTCTGCTGCTAACCTCTTATATAAGTTATTGGTCATATATATCGGGAAAAGTATAAAGAGAATTTCATTTGGAGAAGTTAAATACAACTTACTGCATTAAAGAAGGAATGTGGGCCTTGTCCCTTTTTCTCTGCTTCTGGCTCTACAACTAAAGGGTCTCTGTTCTGTCCCAGATAAATCCCTGAGTATGTGGTATGTGGTTAGTACATGCTCAATAAATACAGAATTCAACACTTCCTGTTGTTACCCAAAGTGTCTCATCTCAAAACTGTGTGTGTATGCTGACACTTAATAAGTACTTTAGAATGAAAAACCTTAAAAAATCAAAAAATACTACAATAATACATACTTCAGCATAACTTCTCTAGCACACCCTTAATCCTATTTTGCACAGAAAACTAAAACAGAGTTTATTTTGTGAGCTGAGGATTCCCGTGTTGTCCAATTTTACTGTGCTTTAGTCTGAGAGCTCAGCTGTCTAGGAAAGCAACCATGTCTCCCGCTGAGGTCAAACTGCTACCTGCGTGAGGATGCTCTCAAGTCTTGCTCCTGGAAAAGAACCAGGCCACCAGGGCAGAATCCAAAGTGTGGGTCCTCTCAGCCCTTACCAACTCCCTCAGGCAAGGAACCCGGGGTGACAAATCAGCTCCAGGTCAGTACACAAAAAAAATGGTCAGCTGCTCACTCTGTAGTGATTTGGCCTCATCCCCCGCAAGCCAATCCATCACGCAAGATGGAAGGCAGTCATCTCTTCTCCCGCAAAACTAGTTCTAAGGAAAATGTCTTCAAACACATTACTACTGCATTTCCTGAAAAAAATATACCACGACATGCAGGTTCCAAATTTTATCACAGTAAAGCAAAGCTACAGGACTGCAGAGACAAGGCAAGGACCATGATATCTGAGACATTTCAAAGTGTCACAGGTGTCACATGGTCCTGCTCAGGACACATCGCAGACTCAAGGCACATGCCCATGTCCATCTGCCCTAATCTCACTTCACACACTGGGAATTGGAGGCCGAGAGAGGACAGGTGACTCACCAGGGCCATACTGCTCATACAAGAGAGAGCTGGGGCCAGGAGACAGTTGGCCAAGTCATTTCAGCCAGGGCACATCATGGTCCGTGGGGGACAGAGTGCCTGCCTGGTGACTCTCATGGTCTAAAGGAGCTGTGTGTTCTGGCAAGTAAACTTGGTACTCTGATTAACATGACACTGTGCCCAGGAAGGGGACAGGACCATGAGACGCAGAGCTGTTGTTCTAAGTTCCCAGCTCTGACGAGGGAGCCCCTGATTCCCAAGCCAACCTCTGTAGTGTTGCAGGTGCCCAAAGACGCAGCCCCCTTACGATGTAAAGGATAAGTGGGCACAGACCCTTCTAAACACCAGGGACCTAAACACAGTCTGTAGCTACAGCAGTCATATCTTCAAAGAGAGATGTCTAGTCCAATTTACCCTGTTTGCTTTAACTGCCTCACTGATTCATGTATTTGGTCCAGGGGCTGTCATCTGTAATCTATCCATCTTGGAGGAAAGGGCATCTCAGACCACATTCCCAGTCAGGCAGGTAATCATGTACAAGGCCAAGTGCCTGCTGGAATTATCTTCCCTCATCTACAACCACCCCCTTCCTAATTTTAGCTGGATGTTCAGAAATGGTTTATCCCTTTCCTCTGACCAAACTCACAAAGGCTTCCCTTATTCCTCTTGTATTTCAAGATATTGCAAAAATGAAAAGAAGTAATGCCGACTACAGGGTATCTTTTTCATTGGCAAGCCCTGACTCAGATGGTCTGTGTATCACCAGGAATTTGAACGGCCACCGTGGGAGGGCATGGCATGCGGAGCGGCCAAGGCCAGCTGGCCTGACTCAGGAGCCATCTCTTTGTCATGGCACGGCTATGACACAGTCTCATGTGGATGGAGGAGACAGAACAGCTTCCCAGAGATGCCGAGGAACAGAGATACAGCAACAACAAAGCAATTAACCCAACGAGTATTTATTGAATGGCACTCGGTGCCAGGCATGGCTCTGGGGCACTGGGCTGGAAAAAGGTCAACAAGTCCCAGGATGTCCCTTCTCTCATAAAGTTTCCACTTCTCCCTTCAACAGACACAAGTCAGAGCGAAAAGGAAGAGGACACATAAAATGTCAAGGTAGACACAAGAAACAAAAAAATCTGAGCAGACTATATACATTTAAAAAGTTGAATTCATTATCAAAAATATCAAAAGGCATTATCAAAAACCTTCCTACCACACCCAAAAAAACTCCATACCTACATAGTTTCACTGGTAAATTCTAGAAGAAAAGAGACAGAAAAAGAGAAAATGAAAGGAAAAAAAAGAGAAAACCAAACTTACACAAACTTTATCAGAAAACAGAGAGGGAATACTGACCCTTTTTATGTTAGTTTGTATGTTTTATGAAGCCAGCTTAACCCAACTACCAAAACCTGACAAAGATGAAAAGAAAGTCAAAGAGGTAGTTTGAAAGAATGAAGGAGGGAGGAAGGGAAATAAATGACAGATCAATATACCTCATGCATACCGATATAAAATCCCTAACAAAATAAAAGCAAATTGAATCCAACAATAAATAAAAGGATAACACATCATGAACAAATCAGCTTTATCCCAGAAATGCAAGGTTGGTTTAAATTTGAAAATCAGGCTGGGCATGGTGGCTCACAACTATAATCTTAGCACTCTGGGAGGCCGAGGTGGGAGGATCACTTGAGGTCAGAAGTTTGAGACCAGCCTGAGCAAGAGCGAGACCCCATCTCTACTAAAAATAGAAAGAAATTAGCCAGGCAACTAAAAACAGAAAAAAAACTAGCTGGACATGGTGGCTCATGCCTGTAGTTCCAGTTACTTGGGAGGCTGAGGCAGGAGGATGGCTTGAGCCTAGGAGTTTGAGGTTGCTGTGAGCTAGGCTCACACCATGGCACTCTAGCATGGGCAACAGAGCAAGACTCTGTCTCAATCAATCAATCAATCAATATGAAAATCAACCAATTTAATTTGCCCTTCTAACAAAATAAAGAAAAAAAATCATATGATCACTTCAACAGATGCAGAAAGGTGTTCGAAAAAATTAAACACCCATTCATAACAAAAACCGCTCAGCAAACAAGAACATTCTGAAACTGATACAGGATATCTGCAAAATGCCTACAGCTAACATCATGCTTGATGAAAACCTCAACTGTTTCCTAGCACTCTGGGAGGCCGAGGCGGGCGGATTGTTTGAGCTCAGGAGTTCGAAACCAGCCTGAGCAAGAGCGAGACC
>NW_012152008.1:808963-815567 GCF_000956105.1 Propithecus coquereli | reverse complement strand
ACACAAAACTGAACTGTTTCCTGTTAAGACTAGAAAAAGTAAAAGGATTCCTGATTGCACCACTTTTAGTCAACACTGTACTGGCAGTCCTAACCTTTGCAATAAAGCAAGAAAAAGAAATAAAAGCCGTTTGAGTCAGAAAGGAATAAGGAAAGCTGTTCCCAATTTGCAGATGATATGTGACTGTTTACACAGAAATTTCTAGGGAATCTACAAAACAACTATTAGAACTAAGTATTGTTATACAAAGTCACAAAATCCACTGTATTCTTATATATTAGCAGCAAACAGTTCGAAAATTTTTTTAATTCCATTTAGCTAATAAAAACAAAAACATAAGCTATGTAGAAATGAATCTAATAAAAGACATTAAAGACATCTACACTGAAAACTACAAAATACTGCTGAGAGAAATTTTAAAAGACCTAAATAGAGATATCATGTTCATGTACCAGAAGACTCAAATGTTAAGAAGATATCAATTCTCTGAAAATTGATCTATAGATTCAATGTAATCTCAATCAAGATTCCAGTAGGTATTACTTATAGAAATTGACAAATTAATTTTAAAATTTCTCTGAAAATGCTAAGAGCTTAGAATAACCACAGCAATGTTATTAATAATAATGAACAAAGTTAGATGACCTTTTTGCTCACCAAGGGCAGGGAAAAAAAGTTAGGTGACTTACCCTATCTGATTTCAACACTGACTATAAAATGAGAGTAATCAAGAAAGTATGGTATTAGGGTAAGAGTAGACATATAGTCCAATGAAACAGAATAGAAAGAAAGTCTGAAAAGAAATTCACAAATAAAAGGTTAATTGACTTTTGATAAAAGTGACAAAGGTAATTAAATGGGGAATGGAATGTATCTTCAATAAATGTTCCTTGGAAAAACGGAACTACCTTATGGGAAAAAATGAACATCAATCACAATCCTAACTATAACTCCTAAAATTACAAAACTTCCAGAAGATAATCTTTGCAAGCTGAGGTAGACAAGGATTTTTTTGGATAGAAGACAAGAAGAATGAACCATTTTTAAAAAATTGATAAATTCAATTTCACCAAAAAGAAAGAATTCTCTTATTCTGAAGATGTCATTAAGGAAAAAGCAAGCCACAGATGGAAAAAAAAAATCACAACACATGTATCAAAAAACTATATCCAGAATATAACAGAAACTTAGAACTCAATAAGATAAAAAAACACCAAAACAAAAACGGACAAATGATTCTAGCATACGATTCACAAAAGGAGATATCAAATGGCCAATAAGCACATGAAAAGATGCTGATATTATTCGTCACTGGGGAAATGGAAATTAAACCCACAATGATATATCTCTATATATCTATTAGTTCATCTAAAATTTAAAAGACTGACCATGTCAAGTGTTGGTGAGAGTGTGGAGCAACTGGAACTCTCATACACTGCTGACAGGAATTTAAAATGGTACCACCACTTTGGAAAACAGTTTAGAAGTTCTTAAAAAGTCAAACACACTTACTATACAAACCAGCAATTCTGCTACTAGGTATTTACCGAAGAGAAATGAAAACACGTGTCCACATAAAGACTTGTATGCAAATGTTCACAGCTAAACTAAAAACTACTCAAATGCCAACACAACAGAATAAACTGTGGACTATACATACAATGGAATACTACTTGGTAATAAAAAGGAATAAATTACTGACACCCCCAACATGAAAAATTCCAAAACTATTATGCTGAGTCAAAGATGTCAGACATAAAAGGAAAATACAAATTGCATTATTCAATTTCTATAGTATTCTTTAAAAAAGGGAAACTGATCTACAATGACAGAAAACAGATCCATGTTTGCCCGGGAAGGGGCATAAAGAGAGAGAGGGATTACAAGGCAATTTTCAGGGTAATGGAAATGTTATCCTGACTGTGGTGACAGTTTCAATGCACATACATGTGTGTGAGAGAAAGAGAGCGAGAGAAAACCCATCAAACTGTATACTTCAAATATTGCAGTTTATTGTACATCAATTATGCCTCAATTAAGCTGTAAAAATATTTTTCATATCAACATATTTTAGTGCACTGTATGAACTACTCCCTGAATGACGAGAGTGCCCATAGAGCCTGTCATCCAAGCCAGGAAACATATGCAAGTCAAAGTGGGTGCTAAAAATAATTAACAGGCTGTATGAATTAGCACTGGAAAAACCAGCACTTAGGGCTTTAGGAACAACAAATACCCAATCTATTCCTTGGTGTGATTAGATACTTCTTTTGGAAAGCAGAGTAGCGCTGGCAACTGCCCTGGTGAATCAGCTACACCCGGGCCCTTGATTTACAGGCGAGAAAGTAGTGCCAGTTCCTGGTGTATGTCAGGCACAGGACAAACCCCAAAGTTCCTGCCTCCGTGGTCAGTGTACATTCACCCCCTCTTTTTTTGAAGAAGAAGAAATCAAAGGATGGGGTATAGCCACTCCAACTCCTAACTATTCCAAACCTCTATCTATGCTGATCCAGCGTCCAGTGAACAATTAGGCTACAGAGAAAACTTCTCTCATACAAAGTCCAACAGGGATGTACGCGCACCTGGCCACAGCCCTGGGCGGCGCCACACAGGGCACAGGCCACAAGGCCAAGTCTGGAGGGCCAACGCTCCTGCACAGGTCTAGTGACAACCGCTCCTACCGTCCCCCTCCTGTCTTAAAAATGTGGCGGGGGAGACGGGTCACATGCTTCATTTTTGAGTTTAACATTTCAGACCAGGTTCTTCAGTTGCAGAGAAGAGGAATGATTGGGTCAATAAACAGCAGGCTCCCAACCACAAAACAGGGAATTATCTTAATTTGATAACAAGTTGTTTCAAGGAAATAGAGATCCTACCACTCTATGTACTCTGAAATACCAGGTTATTCTGGGACAGGAACAGGAGATTTTTTTTTGTTAACATAATTTCCTAGAGAATGATACCATTTTCATAACTTTCAAGGGAAACCACCAGACAGACAGGACTTGCCTTGATCCCACCCCTGGCACATTTACCAAAGAATACTGGGTAAAGAATAGATAAAATTGTTAATTTACTAGGCATCCTAAGAAAAAATTCAACCAAATCCACATACCTTCCTACCACGTCTTTTTCCCTTACAAAAGTACTACAGTTCAATGACAGTCTCTCAACTGTCCATTTTTTTCTCTGTAATTTGTAAATAAAGACAATTAGCAAGTACACTGCACTTGTTAACAATTAATAGGTATAAGTCTTAACAACTAACAAACATACATACATATTTTCACACATACACACATAATAATATTGTGCCGATGGCTTAGATTTCACAGATGCAACCCCTACTGATAATTTAAAGACACAGTCCAGACAAGTAACAGTGTTTCTCCCACCCCAGATTTTAAACATACTGAACAGACATCACAATTGGTTCCATCGCTCACCAGCCAGGCTGCCCAAAGAGGACAGTGTCTTCTCTCCGTGTGTCTGCCTGGAGTGACTGTAAAAACCGAACCCTAAGCCCTCACGTGGGGTAACCTGACCTTTCAGACCAGCTGTGCCAGAAGCAGGTACTACCTTCACTTGGTAAACAGCTACCAGTGTGGCTCAATGCCTGCTTCCTCCTGCTTCTTGACTTGAGAACACAACGTAGATTATAAAGCATGGAATTCACTGGACTGACTCCCTTCTGCCCCTGCTTCCCCAGGCCTGCCTTGCTGTTCAAGGCACATTTTAACAATCACAGCATATCATTCACTGAGCACCTACTCTGTGCCAGGTGCCTCAATACCCCCACTACCGCCACGCTGGGTAGTACTGCCCTCGTTTTAGGATGGGAGGATGAAGCAACAGGTGGTTAATAAGGTGCCCAAGATCCCACCGCCAAGAGTTGGCACAGCCGGGACACGTGGTCAGCTTCTCCTGGAACCCCACCCTGGAGCAGGAAGGGGACAGGCTTGCTTGCAGCAGTGAGCCCAGCTCCAGCAGGAGCTGCTCACCAGCATGGGGCTTCCCGACAGGCAAAGACACGTGGCACTCAAGAGGACTTCGGAGACCCACAAATACAACTCTGCCCATCTCAGACTCAGGCCAGCAGTCACAGGAATTGGGAAGAGTCTTTTGTACAGGGAAATTCGCCAATTATATAGTTTTTCCTCTCTCTGAGCCAAAGTGACTGACTTAGGGGTTTTGCCAAGGAAATGTCTGAGATTCAAACAAACTGAGAAGGAAAACTGATGTTGAAATCTGGATAAAGGTCATGGTTCCTCACCCAAGGAGCAGCCCTAACCACCCCGCAGGCTGACGTCTGTTGGAAATAGCTGAGAAACTCAAGCACAGCTTTACCTTAGGCAGGCCTACTAGGGAACATTCATTCACTCAACAGATATGAATGCCAAACAGATAATATTTAAAACAACTAAAAATGTTACTTTGACCCAACACATAATTTCCTTTTTATTTAGCTAGCAATTAAACAAAGGTATCTTATATGTTTAACTATACTTGGTTTTCCTTCAAATTTTATTTTTCCTGTTTTTATTGAATTGCCTGATAACTCTTAAGGATAATAACTCTTTCCTGGTATCTACTCTTCAGATACAGATGCTATTTTTAATATTATCTATAAAGTTGGCCTCACTTGAAATTCTTTGACATTCCTACAAATTGGAACAACTGCTATGTATTAGCAAGTTAAACCCTATTACTTTCTTACTAGCAGCGATAAGTAGTGGTGGAGACAAACTAGGAAACATCAGAGTGTAATTCTGTGCCAACCCAACGGCCTATGAGATGGACTCCAGTAGTATCCCCATTTCATAGATAAGAAAAAAAAAAGTCTTAGAAAGATGAAGTAGCTTGCCCTCATTGCGCAGCTAACAAGAAAGATCTTTATAACATAACCTTGTAAAACTTCTGGATACCATAAACCATTTCGACAATATTTCTTGGGGAAAAGGAAGTTATAAATACAGACAGGAAACATCACTCCTGCCTTTGCACAGCATGTTGTTCTGATACAGTTATTTCAAGGCAATCATTAGGCTGACACTAGTAGCAAAGCCTGGAGATCTCGATCACAATAGCTATGAGGTGTGACCACAGGATTAAGTACCGTTCCGTGGGATGTCAGAAGTGCCACATCATACTCTGGGGAAGCCATGCAAGAGTTCCTCATCTGTTCTGTGCTGTGGACCCCTTCTGGTAGTCTGGTGAAGCCTGCAAACTGCTTCTCAGAATGTCTATAAGTGCCAAAAATAAAATACTTACGATTGCAATGGAAACCAATTTTAATAAAATATAGTCATACCTACAGACTCATTTGAGGGGGGCAAGAATACAGATTATGAACTCTTGCCAGGAGACTCACTTTCTTCTCTCCTCTGTCTGCCCCTCTCCCAAAAGCAGACACAGTGGTGACCAGCACTTTGGCAGCCCTCTTGGACCAGGTGAATCACATTCTGGAAGGGCTCAGGTGACCATGGAGAATGACCATACTGACCAAGGACTACCTTCCTCTGTGCGGATGAATAAAACCTTACATGTTCACTCTTCTTATTTTGGTGTTTTTTCTTATAAGCAGCTGTAGGGCACTGAATGATGGCCTTCAAAAGGCTATGTCCATGTTCTAATCCTGGAACCTGTGAATATGACCCTATTTGGAAAAACAGTCCTTGCAGATATAATTAAGGATCTTGAGAAGAGATCACCCTGGATTATCTGAGTGGGCCCTAAACCCAATGACAAGTGTCCTTGTATAAAAGAGAAGACAAGACATAGGAGGAGGAAAACGCCATGTGAAGACAGGGACAGATAATGGGGTGATGCAGCCCCAAGCCAAGGAACACCTAGAGCCACTAAAAGCTGAAAGAAGCAAATCACAGAATCGCTCCTAAAATCTCAGGAGGTAGCACAGCCCTGCCAACACCTTCCTTGATTTCAGATTTCTGGCCTCCAGAAGTGTGAGAGAATATTCTTCTGCTGTTTCAAGCTACGTGATAATTTTTAAGGAAGCCATAGGAATCTAATACAGCAGCCAAACCTAATTCTAATATACACCACCTTTACAATTCTCTGCCAACAAGAAATACTATGAATTAAATATAAACTGCCTTTTTATACACGCAGTATTATATGTGGTATTATGCAGAAGCAGCCCTCTAGACATGTGTCATAGTCTGTTTTGTGCTGCTATAACAGAATACCACAGACTAGGTAATTTATAAAGAACAGAAAGTTATTTGGCTCACAGTTCTGGAGGCTGGGGAGTCCAAGAGCACGGTACTGCATCTGGTAAGGACCTTCATGTTGCAGCATCCCATGGTGGAAGGGCAACAGAGGGCGAAAATGAGAGCGAGAACAAGGGTGGGAGGGGGAAGGCAAACTCATCCCTTTATCAGGAACCCACTCCCAAGATAACAGCATGAATCCAGTCACTAGGGCAGAGCCCCCATGATCTCAGCACCTCTTAAAGATCTGACCTCTCAAATCTCAACACTGTTACACTGGGGATTAAGTTTCCAACACATAAACTTTGGGGGACATATTCAGACTACAATAACATGTATGTCCTAAATATAATTTTCTTTTTTTTTTTTTTTTT
>NW_012152008.1:799669-808485 GCF_000956105.1 Propithecus coquereli | reverse complement strand
TCATATGACACCAACAAGTACTCTTCTTCTCCCTTTCTGTCCTCTTTTTAAGCTCCTTCCATTCCCTCCAACCAGCCCCTCATCCCTCGCACAAGTGTGTTCTCGATGCCTCTTCTGCCACCCTCCACACCTGAGGCACTACCCACCCTCATCTGGGCCGTGCTACAAGGACAGCAGATGTCCCCAACAGCTCAGTCATGGTCACAGAGGCCAGCACCCCTCCTCTGTCCACTTCCTTTCATCAAACCCAGCCTGTTCTCTTCCATTCCTTTTCAAAGGTACATGACATGCTAATCAGAGATTCTGGGGGTTAGGAGGATACCTTGAAGTTCCAATCATGATTCATCTGAAATGATGTAAAGTAGATAGAAGCTGAAACACACAAGTACTTGTGCCCAAAACAGAGGCTATAAACCAGAATCACCTAAAGCGGAAGGAAGTTTTATCTTACAAACCTTCAAGGCAGATAACAGAAAAGGACCCAAGACCAAGCAAAGGCAGCTCTCTAAGGGCAAACTGCACCCTCTCCTGAACAAACGGGGCTCAGTATGGATGCTTCTCTGCAAGGGAGACCAAACTCATTTCCCCCAACATCCCTCCTGTGATCTAAGATGTTTATTCTAGCAATAGCTTCAACAGGAAAAAAATGAAATATTCTCAGTTCCTATACTACAAGAGTGAGTAAATAAAGTTTAACAGATCAACTATGACACACCTACACGATGAAATATCCGCCACTGTAAAAATGATCATTATAGAGACTCACCATATGGGGAAGCTTATAATAAAATAATAAAGCCAAAATACAAAATTATATATATACTAATAGGCATGTATAACACATGTCAAATTTAATGTTTGCATATGAAAAAGTCTGAAGGGAAACATGAAAAAAGAATACAGCTGCTGAGCTACTGTGTGAGCATCTTCCCCCCATTTTAAATTTCCTTTAAAATCATTATTACAATTTAAACACTTTAAGAAATAAGTGAATAAACTGACCCACACACAGAGCCTGGTACGTGGGAGGCACGTACTGCTGGGCTGCTGTGTGAACAGATGCTCCTGAGCACCTACCCCTGGATGCGTCCAAGTCCCTGACTCTCGCCCGCCCCTCTCTCTGCAGGAGGAACCCACCCTACAAGCCCCTCTTCACAGAAGCTTCTACTCCCACGGCTGACTGAGATGCTTCTTTCTCACCACTCTGGATGTATTTTGCATTTTCTTCTACTTTGCACAGCACGGGGCACTATAATTATTTCTTTATAGGTCGTGAGAAGTCTCCCAGAGCAGGGAACACACTTACCCAGCCTGTACGCCCTCAAGCACCCAGTACAGAGTTTATCACAATACAGGATTGTTGAAAGAAGGAAAAACAAGCTCTCCTAAAGCATGCAGCCTTTCCAATTGATGTCAGTTTAATTTCAGAAATCAGGTTGCCAGAGTAACGCCTCACTTATTGTCAAATGATTCCTGTATTCTCCAGGGTAAACAAGACATTTTCAAGCTGTCAAACTTGCTAAAAGCACACACGCAGAGGCTGCCCACGAATATGAGGTAGGTAACGGTCACACAAAGGGAGCCCTGGCCCACGGCCAAGTCCACAACAGTGAGCGCCTCTTTAGTGGGACTTCCAAGGAAGAGACAATTCAACATCCTCTCCATTGTGTTGAACAAAACAGGAGCAACAGAACCTACTTCTTCCAGTTTGTACTCACACACACAGTCGACCCGGAAGGACAGGGCACTGGGGATCCTAAGCTGCAAAGGGGATCCCGGGCCTGGAACTCAAGGTGTGGCCGAGTGCACACATTACTAAAGAGCCTGTGCTAATTTAGCATCACATGAGCGGTACGATGCATCCTTGAGAGGAGGTCCAATATATGATTGTACCCCAAATCTTGGAAAGCTTTGGGAAATCACCCACTTGTAAATCAGCATCAGAATCTCTGGGGATTGTGCCAGAAATTTTTTTTTTTTTAAGTTCCAAAGGGTGCTCGGGCCCAGCCAAGTTTGGGAACCACTGCCCTGAAAGAGCAGACGGCAGCTTCCTGACCACAGTGTGAACAGGAAGAGTTCACTTAGGACGTGGTTTTCCTACTCATAGGAGGAATGAACAGGGTCTACGGGAGAATCTGGGAAGAGGGGCCTCCAGAGACCAGGGCCAGCAGGTGACCTGTGCACAGGGCACTCCCTAAGAAGGAGCAGGCGTGGCTGGAGCAGGTCTGTTCGGGGTGAGGCCAGGCTAGAAGGGCATGCGGGGAACAGACCCCTGGACCTTATCAGGTAAGGAGGGGCCACTGAATGGTTTACAGTGCTTTTAAAAATGGGCAGAACATGACTCTTTTTAATGGCTTTATATTTCAGGTATATTCCAGTAAAACTTGTCTTTCCTCTTTAAGGTTCAACTTCCACTGCAGTTGCTGCCATGACCCAAGGGGTAACAATAATACAGCCAGACTGCTACAGGTCTGGTGAACTCTGGAGTGATTCGCAGTGATTTTGTTCAATTAAAAGTTATTATTTGGTGAACAGACAAATTGTGAAACATTAAGTATATCAAACTAGAGAAAAATTTCCAAGTACCAATTGACATAATAAATTTGATTTATTGCTTTCATTTGTTGAATAATCAGTGAGTGTCTATAATCACAATGTTAATAATACCAAACACTTATATCATGCCTACATTGTATTAATTCACTTAATCCTCACAACCCTACAAGGCAGGTACTATTATTAGCCCCATTTCTCATATGAGGAAACTGAGGCTCAGAGTCATTCTGTGACTTGCCCAAGATCATCAGCTAGCAAGAGTCTGAGCTGAGATTCGCAACCTGGCTTCCAAGTCCTTGCCTTTAAGATCTATGTTACCCTACAAGGCCCTGCACTTTCAGAGGTTAAAAAAAGAAATAGAACCTAGTCTTGCCATCCAGGGTCTTACATCTGGTGGAGAAAATACAGACCCTGCACATTCAAAGACAGAGTCCCTGACCCCTCTGGGAAGCCTACTATTTGGAAATACCACATAGCACATAAGTTCCCCTACAAATGAAGTAAAACGCAATTGAGTGTGTTGCATCACGAGGCCACAAACACAACTGGAACAATTTAGAAACACCAACCTTTCCTCAGGTCTCTTGGCCCATCTGGGCTTTTCTGAGTTCTGGCTCTGGGGGAAGAGCGGCTTCAGGCCCTGCCCTCCAGCTGTGCAGGTGACTCTGCCTGAAAGGAGGCGCTAGAGCCACACCCAGAGAGGGAGCTGGAGCGCCCACCCCACTGCCTGCCAAGGGAGTCACGTGTGTGCTTGGCAAAGCCAGGGCCTGAGCACAAACTCAATGCATGCCGTCCAAAGCAGAGGAGCAGGGAAGGCCTCTCAGGGACAGAGCGCCACAAGAAGAGAGGCAGCTGGTAAGTGGCACCCCCTGAAATAGGAGAGGGCATGACAGCAGGTGGCCAGGGAGGCACAAGGGCAGGGCAGCACCAGGTGTCAAGGGCCAGGAGGCAGGTGCTGGGTCCCCACGGGAGTGGGCCATCCACCAGGCATTCCCATGCTCTCCCAGGAATGGCGGTGTGCTCTGGGCTCCCTGCCCTCCAAGGGACAGGGGCCAAGGCTCAGCTCTCGCCTGCTGTCCACTGTCCTGTGAAGGATGTCTGTCCATCAGGAGCACCCATGCCCACCTCAAGTGACGAGTCCTTTTGACCTGCTTAGTCTAAGAGATCTTCACTAACTTGGATTAAGCATTGATTCTGTCTCCCTCAAAAGGGACAGAGACTCTGACACTGGCCACCATGAAGTCAGTCTCTGAGGGGACATTTCTAGAACCGGAAGGGTTGCAATACCAAGACATTCCTAGTGAAGGAGAAGGGATGGAGCTGCCAAGTCCTAAGCTGGGAGCTATGATGGTGCTGCCGTGTACAGAGCTGCTTTCTAGGAAGCATCACGGCAATACCCCATTTTTCTTCAATACTGTTATATAATTCCCAGAGTTACCCAAAACAAAGCAAATACCAATAACAGAGAGAGGCACGTGGACCCTGCCTGAGGTCAGTGCCACTCTTGTCTGGCCCTTTCTCTCACCTCCACAAGCCCATCTAGGCTTTCGTGTCCCCACCTAGGTATAACAAAGGCCCCATCCCACCTCCTCACATCCACCTGGCCACCTCCTTCCTGCAGATCTAATCTCCGGCAGCAGCCAAATTCTTACAACAAAAAAATCCAGTTCTGCCACCCGGCTTTAAAAATCCTGATGGCTTCCCAAACATTCGACAAAAAAGACCAAATTCCCCTGACCTGGAAAACACTTCACCTCTAAGGCTGCCCACCCACCTCCCTGTGCCCAGGTCCCTCCAGCGGGAAGCACCCCTCTCATCCCACAGCCACCTGGCCACACTCCTCCTCTGCCTCAGGCCATGGAATATCACCCCCACAGACCCACCCACATGGCACCCATGTTAGCTCCTTCCCAGCCCTGCCCTTGCTGCTACACTGCTCATGTCTGCTGCTCCGGGACTACAGGCTGCATGAAGCAAGACGTGATCTTGTAGCTGCATCCAGTATCTGGTCTCAGGTTCTGCTCAGCAGAGAAGCAAGACCCAAATCAATCTGGAGCTGGTGGTGACCAAACCACTCGTCTTTTCAATAAAGTTTGGGCACCTACTGTGTGCTGGGCTTGACATAAAGCAGTGCACAAAACAGACAAAAATCCTTGCTCTCACTGCATATACTATAACATTATAATCAAATAAATAAGACCAAACGGACTCTGGGCAGGGGTGGCTCTCAGGGAGGGATGAGAGAGTGTGAAGACAAAGCCATGCTCTGGCCCATTGCTTTTATTCCTTTTCACTGCATTTTTAAACTTCAAACAACATTAAAGGAGGTGATGAAAATTCATTGAATCTCTATCAAAATAGGACTTAAGCTAAAAATGACGAAAAACACTGACTTGGAGAAATAAGTAAATAAAAGCACTAAACCTAATGACCTTACAACTCCTGGCCTGCTCCATAGCCCTCAGCTGCTAAGAGAAGATTGTAAAAAGAAGCCAGCATGGGACTCGAAGAAAACAACTGAAATCACTAAAGCACTCAAAAGATAGTAAGTCAGGGGAGAAACCCTAAGTCAATGAAAACACGTGAAAACCCATAAGAAAATGGAGGTGCTCAAAGGAAAATCTCTCCCTGGGGAAGAATCACTTTGTGAAACAGAAATCATTTTTAAAAATATTTTACCTACCAAATAAGAATAAGCTGGGGTAAAAAAGCATGCCAGAGAGGAGGGAGGGTTAATGCAATTAACAAACAAACTCAAAACTTTGATAAATTAGAACTAGGGAAAGAAATTCAACAAACTAAAATAGGCAAAGAACGCAACAGACATGGAAGATGAAGAACACCCCCCGACCCTGACCCCACGTCCCAGGTCCTCCTCTGGACCCCTCAGCTCACTTAACCAGCTGCTGCTCCATACACAGAAACCTTGACACCTTCATCTAGGCCACCCAGCTGACCTGAGCCCCTGGCCCTGCCCACTGCCCCCCAGACACAACACCCTCTACCCCTCTAAGGCAAACCGCAACTCATCTCCCAACAATCCACGCTGTAACCAGAGTAAAACTTTCCAACATCTGCAAATCTGAGAATTTCACCAAATAAAACCACTCAGTGGCATCCCAGGTTCTAAGGCCTAAGTTCCAAGCCCTTGCCCTAGGCCCCTCGGGGTTACTCACCCTTTGGCCTCCTTCAGCCACACTGACTCTTCCTTCACATCTTCACACACTCTGTCCTGTGTCCCCGTCACAAGGCCTTTGCACACCTCATCACCTGCCCCCATTTCAAAGTGCCTACTTGCAAAAGACACACAGAACAGAAAGAGACACTCACAGACACGCGCACACACACCCAGGCGCAGGCTCCCTTCAGTGATTCACCACTAATCACTCTTCACTCCCAGCTGAAACCTCACTTCCTCAGGGAAGACTGCCCCAGCCCCTCCCCAAGACCAAGTGGAGTCTTCCTCATTGTGGGCACCATGAAATGGATTTTCCCTGGTGCTTGTCTCAGCCTGAGACAAAACCTTGACACCTTCATCTATGCCACTGGTGCCAAGGTTTCTGCGTATGGAAGGTTTTGTTTGTTACTGTATATTAAGCCTCCATGAGCACGCTTATCTGATCCCCCACTAGATAAGCTTGATGGAGAGGAGGTCCTCTCCATTTCTGCTCACCACTGAAATTGAGCACTTAAACTATGGTGCATGGCTCCGGACAGACCCTCAAAAAATGCCTGCCAAACCAATGAATGAATAAACAAGCAAAGTTCCCAATGAACAAGACAAAACACATGAACCATAATTTTTTTTAAGTATAAGACAAAAGAAAAGAAAAAAGAATTTTTTCAAGATTGGAAAACCCAAACCAGAGTCTGGAAGAAGGCAGATTCACTATACACGAGAGAAACTAATAAGCAAAAAACCAGTATCACAGAAGAGAAAAGGGGCTCTTACAAGATTTCAATCACAAATGCCTTCCTAGATGGCAACTACATTGAGGTTGCCTCCCTGCAACACCAACACCGGAAAACAAGATGTTCTTAAAGTTACCTAACAAAAAATACCATATTTTGATTCCTTCATGAAAAACAGAACATTTTACATTATTTTTTTTCCCATGTTCTTCACTGCTTTCTCATTTTCATTAGTTTGATATAAACAACTGAATAGTTCATGAAACAAAGCATTGTGTGGCATGTTCTCTGTGACTAAACACTCTGTAAGGCACAAAGCTTCACCAAAAAAAGGACATCACCATCTGGGTTGTCTACAAGCAGATGTAGCATAGGAAAATCTGTGAACTGTAAATGTTAAAAAAAAGTTTTCATTTCAAATGATTCTAAAAGTAAATAGTGCATATATTGCCCATAAAGAGGCAACACAGAAGAGAGGTACCAACAACGCGCAATACAGCCACGAAACACAGGAATCAGACGCACAAAAATCCTCACGGCAGAAAATGGCTAAAGTCCAATACAGCAAGGCAAAGTGCTTCCAATTGAAATAAAACAGATTCTAACAATACACTGTAAGAAATAAACCTAAAATAACAAGTAAAACTAAGTGTGAAAGTTATGATGGAAGAAAGTGAAGCAGTAAATAAATCAATTAAATTATGAACAAAGGGAAGAAGATTTGGCAATATTAATATCAGAGTTAATCACAAAAACTATTCAGTGTGGAAAAGATGTTACTTTATTAATAAATGATCACTCAAAAATGAGGAAATTATTTTTCTAAAGACATATTTAACAGGGCTTCAGAATGGAGAAGGTGAAAATTTTAGAAATACATGAATAAAGTGTCAAATGTAATTGGCCTGAAAGAAATTTAACACTTTATTAACAGCCTCTGTAAGATCAAGTAGGTAAAAAATAAGACAATAAGAAGACCTGAGCAATAAATTTCATAAGTTACAATAGATTAAAAAATTTACTGGTATTCCCTATGATAAATACATTATCTTTCAAGTAAATGGTATCTAACATTTTGCACACATTTTATAATGAGTAATCTTAAATGTCAGATGCCTGTAAACAAGACACAAAAAAAATTAATCTAGTGACAATTGCTGATTCAAAAGCAGAAACCAAAGAGGCTAAGAAGCTGAACAGAGCTTGTGGTAGTATCATAGGACTAGTGGACAAAAATTGAAATTCAGAGCCCAACAGAGAGTAAATTCCTCAAACTTACAGCTGAGACCCCAAAGGAACAGATCATAAAAGCATAGGAAGTGAAAACAGACCAACCAACGAGAAAAAGTAAAAGCTACCTTCAAATTAGCTCTATCTCAGACTGGATGTAAGACGACTTTCTGCTACCCTGTCTGCCTACCAGCAACAAAAGTAAATCTTCCCTGAAGGCAGGCATCATCATCCTGAGCTTAAAATTATCTTGACAATTTTTAATAGACAATGTCTGTCAACCAAAACTACGAAGCATAACAGGAAGAAAGACCAAAGGAACAAAAGCCAAGAGAAAAAACAGACAATAGAAAAAGATGCATAGAAGAACCAGATTTTTGAGTTTTCAAAGACTTTAAATATGCTGAAAATGTTCAATGACTGTATTCTAACCACTGTTCTGTGAACCCAGTGGAATTAAGCTAGAAATTAATAATAGCAATATAACTAGAAAAAAATCCCCAAATGCTGGGAACTTAGGAAATACACAGATCAGAAGCAAACACAAAAGAATATATGTGTCCACTTACATCAAAGACCTAAAAGAGTCAGAACTAACCTACAGTATCAGAAGTCAGGAGAGTGGCTACGTCTGTAGAGGGGTAGCTGGGAGAGGTCATGAGGTGGGCCTGGATGTTCTACCACTTGATCCAGGTAGTGTTTATACAGGGAGCCCTGCACTTATATCTGTGTACTTTTTGATATGAAAGTTATAGTTCAATAACAAGTTTATTTAAATATATAAAGTTTTAGCAAAGTAGAAATGTTGCTTTGACAAAGTCCTTTGACAAGTTATGGTAGTAAAAATACACCACCAAGACAAATTTGTAAATTTTATGATAAGGATAAAAATAATTTTAAAATATGGTACATAGTGGAAAGAAAAGATAAATGAAAAATGAGAAGCATTTTTACCTGGTAACTTTGGCCCACTTCAGTGTATGACATCTAATTTAAAAAAAAAAATAAAGACAAACCACTAAACCTATGGCCAGTAAGGGCATAGTTAGATAGGTAATTTCAAGCCCTAAAAACACAAAGCTGATGATCTGAAAGCACATGAAAAGCCAAATTATTTT
>NW_012152008.1:796570-797999 GCF_000956105.1 Propithecus coquereli | reverse complement strand
CCAGAGTTTACTGACTCTTTATGGGGGTATAACTGCTAGGGACGAGGCACCCGTCAGCTGACTCAAATGCTGCCATTACACCATGATCCATACATCATCACTGACCATTCATGGGATGAGGCTTTCTGTTCTGGAATGTTTCTAGGGAACCTCAGTTTTAATCTTGCCCTTGTCCTTTCAGCATGTCCTCAGATGAAAAGGCAGCTTTTAGAGCAGTAAGAAAATTTAAAATAAATCTGGAGGAATCGGTGCCTCTGTCTGTGGGCTGGGAATCATCCAAGACTACACCACACAAATGAGCTCCAGTCGGAAAGGTATTCCAGAGGTACCCCCGGTGCAGGGCAGGTTCTACATCTGGAAGTTAACTATTTGGCACTCTGCACATATTTCCCCACAGAGACAATATATAAATCCAGGTTCATTTTCAGACCAGGCTGACAAAGTTCACGTAGTAGCTCATATAGTACCAGAAGCATAGTGCCATACTATTTTCTCCATATTTTTGTACTGAAACATAAGTCGCAAATAATTCACCTTTTAAAGTGTATAATTCAGTCATTTTTTAGCATATTTATAGAGCTGTGCAAAGATTACCACTCTCTGATTTTAGAACATTTTGTTACTCCAAAAAGAAATCCCATACCAATGAACCATCGCTCCTCCTTTCCCCAGAGCCCACTGCAACTATTAATCTACTTTCTGAATCTATAGATTTGTCTATTCTGAACACTTCATATACGTGAAATCAGAGAATATGTGGCCCTTGTGTCTGGCTTCTTTCACTTAGCATATTGTTTTCAAGGCTCATCCACGTTGTAGCATATGTCAGTATGTCATTTATTTTTCAAAAGCCTTTTAAAAGTTCATACTTTTTGCCTCAAATGGAATTCCATTCTAAGAATTTATACTACGGAAATAATCAGAAAGACACAAACGGATCTGTGTATAAGTGTGCATCAAAATATTATGTATGAGAGGACAACATGGAATGCTCAATAATAAAGACTGATTAAATGTATACATTCATATGACAGAATATTATGCAACATTAATAAACAAAATTTTGAAGGATATTGTTAGGAATAGCTCTTTGTTAAGTGAAGAAGGTTAAAAATTGTATTTTATTAAAAATATTTGATGAGAATGATATTAACCAAAATACAGGTTGAACATCCCTAATTCAAAAATCCAAAATCTGAAATGCTCCAAAATCCAAAACTTTCTGAGTGCTGACAAGATGTTCAAAGGAAACGGAGCCTTTCAGATTTTGTATTTTTAGATTAGAGATGCTCAACTGGTAAGTATAATACGAATATTTCAAAATCCAAAAATATCTGGAATCCAAAATACGTCTGGTCCCAAGCATTTTGAATAAGGGATACTCAACCTGTATACTACTGGGTATATTTGGGTAATAGAAATACGGATG
>NW_012152008.1:772620-795964 GCF_000956105.1 Propithecus coquereli | reverse complement strand
TAGAACTGACCGATAATCCAAGAACTGGTTCTTTTTAAAAACAAAGAAAACATGAGAGGCTGATTGCTTGAGCCCAGGCATTAGAGGTTGCAGTGAGCTATGATGATGCCACTGCACTCTAGCTCGGGTAACAAAAAAACCAAAAATGCTAGAGTTTAAGAAATCTGACAAGAAAAGCAAGCTCAACAAATAAAATTAGAAATAAAAAGGGGATCTCACCAGAAACACAATGTTTAAAGTACACAAAAGTACATGCTACTAAATGTAAAGGTATGGAATGAATGAGAAAGTAAATTACAGAAGTAGACTCAGAAGTAAAAAAGTTCAGATGATCAAAAAGCAAGAAACAGATCTTTTAGGAAAGTTATCAGAGACTTATCTTCCTGAAAAGTCTTCATTACAAATAATTTTTAAAGTAAGTTCTCTCAAAATCAAGAAACAACCAATCCCAAAGTTATATAAAATGTTGCAGAACACATAAACTCACGGAAAGTTACTAAATGAATTTTTTGAGGCTAGTTTAACTCTGAAATCAAAACACAACAAAGGCAATATGTACAACTATTATATATCGATAAAAATTAAAAATATTAAAAAAATAAAAATTTTTTAAAAACCTACAACAAAGGCTACCTCCTACCCCCAAAGATAGCATACATACCAATGGGAAAATTCTGAATACAAAATTAAGGAGTAAAATTCAACATTACCAAGAATGATTTACTATTAGGAAATGTGCAAATAACTAAAACCAAATTGAACATCTAAATTAATACTTAAAGCACTCCAATGAAATTCAACACCTATTCCTATTAAAAACTCCAAAAATCACAAATCAAAGAATAATCCATTTACATAGTTAAAAGTGTCTCTCTCCAGAGAGTAAGTAAAGAACAAAATTAATGGAGAAAAAGTACAAATACTCCAAGTAAAATGAGGAATAAACCAAGAGCAGTTAGATCCATACAAAATAAGTAGAAGTTTAAATGGAGGAGGGAAAATCTCATTCATATTAGCAACATCAATAATAAATCCATAAATAAATAAAACAAAATGAAAGTATCTGAAACTAACATTCGCCCAAAATGTCAGATTCTAAACGAGGAAAATTACTCATCTTGACTGAGTTATAAAAGAATAATTTTTAAAATTAGGGGGTATACTTTCTGTCTAGATGAAATAGCCTAATAACATAAAGAAACATATTTTTAAAGATTCTAGTGCTACTATTAGAGTCATACATTAAACAGGCAGGTTCTAAAGTCAGCCCATAAAGCCAAAATTGTAAAGTCATAAAAGAAGATGCTATATAGCCATTAAATAATATGGTGAGCATTTAGATCAGCTGACGTGGGAAAATGTCCACTGTACACTGTCCAGGAAAAAAAAACGAGTGTAAACCCAAAGGCTCTGTACGCTGGATGCACATAGGTAAAGACACAGACACACAGAAATAAAGATGAACACTCTGGAGAAGGCAGTTGGCCAACTCTGAGTGGTAAAATTACACGATTTTATGCATTTAAAACTGTTGCAGAAAGTCCTACATTAACTTCTATAAATTTAGGAGGAAAAAAGTTTAAATGTAAAAAGGACAAAAAAAAGAAAGGAAATGAACCAAAATATTAATATTCTGTTTTCAGGTGGCTGACTTATGGTTGTTAACTTCTTTAACACACTTTCTGCATTTTCAAAATCTTCTAGAATAATCACAAAAAAACAAATAAAATTCTGTACAGAACTGTTACAACGTAAATCATAACACATTAAAAAAATTCATTTGGCCCTCTTGTTCTTTTGTGCTTACATGTACCAAATTCTCAGCTATTCTCCAGGTACAGTATTATTTTCTGCATTAAATTCAAAATGTATCAGGAATCATTCCAATCATAAAGAAAAGGATGAAAAAGCTTGAACTGTTTGCTCATATTCGTTCAAATCAAAAAAGAAAGCCAAGCATGGTAAAGAATCAAGAAAGGTGTGACTTAAGAATCTTACTGTAAAACTATTGTTGACGTTTTTGGTGCTGGATTCAGCCACGCTGGCATCTGTCAGATCCACCTCATCAAATATGATCGACTGGAGAGAGACAAACACAGGGAGTAAGGCACACCAGGACAGGCACGTCCCTACGCACCAGCCAGCGCCACCCGCCACTCCCCTGGCCCCCGCCAAGCCCCCACAGTCACCTAACACCTTAAAACCACAGCATCTCATCAATAAGTCAAACCAAATTAATCCACCCACCTGCTTCTAAGTTCACAGGTATAGTGCTAGGATTTTTTTTTTTTAATCTAGGGAATTCATTAGAGATTGCATTAGTGGAGGGGGAAAAAAAATCTAATGCTGGTATTTCTGTATTTCTTTTTTCGTAACACCAAAACACTACTATTAATACCAGCATTCACTTTTAAATATGAAAAATGTCTTCACATAGTGTTCCACCTGAGAGAGTCTGGACTGAGGATTCTCTGTCCTTCAGCTAGCACATTTAAGGAGACAAGTCCCGGCTGAAATAAATTATACTGGGGGAAGACAGGCCCAAACAGAAGGGATCTGCCCGTGAAAGAAAACAAGGGAGCAGAGCAGAAGGAATCTAGTCTTGCAGAGACAGATAGGCCCCAAAGCACTGCTGGGAACTAGGCCTGGGGACCTCCTCCCACTGCCCCCCTCTCTTCCCAATCCCACACCTCCCATTTACCATGCCATTCCCTCTATTCTAAGATGACTCTATGCAGAAGCCCTTAAGAAAATACTAAGAAAAGAGACTCAAACTTTTAAGTAACCTACTCATCCCCTCCCAACAGAACTTAAATAATTGTAAGGGGTTTTTTTTAAGTGAGAGATGTGGTCAGAACCCTTTCTAAACAAGCTGCTTTGCTGGATTTCAAATTTTAATGGAATAACTTTCTAGGCATATATCTCAAAATGTAAATGATTTAGATTCCATATTTTTAATATCAAAATATCAGTAATGGCACCAATACTGATACAAAAATATAGGTATTCAGACCACCAGCCAATACAGTAGTGTTTAAAATGTCTAACATCATATTCATTTAAACAGGCAGTAACTTGTAACTTTCACTGGCTCCTCCTCCGATGGCATCTGCCTGGTGATTCTAGCTTTAAATCTTACCTACAACAGGGTATACAGAAAGAAGGCTAATTGCTAGAAAGCCTAGAAGTAAAGAATTTCGCATTTACGTTCACATACCAAGAAGCCGAATACATTTCAAAAAAATTTTTAGTCCATAATAAGAGATTCATAAGCCTGGGATCCCCCATCTTTCTGAAAGAAAGAGATCCAACTGTAGTTATTTCTGTGACCCTTTTTTCCTTTCCCCATTGGTGATGACATTAAAGAAAAGGAAAATGAATGAAAATTAATTTTTATAAGAAATAAAACAGGCTTTGAGAGAATAAAACCTGACTGCCTAGAGCATTACAAATCTAGCTGGAAATCACAGATCTGAGAATCAAAGTTCTTCTCAAGCACCCCCGTAGTTCCAGGGACGCTTTCTTGTGTGCTTCCCTGCCCAGGGCCTCACCTTTGCAGTTTTGGCATAGTACAGCGTCCGCCCTCGAAGCTTAAAGTATCTCCTTTTTGATCGTTGGAATGAATTGTTCTGTTTGGTCAGCATCCCCTCTTTGATGATGGTCTGAAAGCACAGAAACATAACTTGCATTTGCAAGGTGCCCTTCTGCCCATGCAGCTGAAACGCACCCTGCTGCAGCTGATGCACACTCGGGTCTCCACAGAGAAACATTTCTCACACTCTGGCCAGACCTTGACCTATGCGCAGGCTGAGCATGCTACCGGGGGAGGGGTACACCAGTTCTTTAAGGAGGGTGGTGCCTGTGTGGGACAGGGGTGTCAGAGGTCCAGGGTGTGCCCTGGACAAGCCCAGCACACGAGCAGAAGGGGACACTGAGGCTGGCAGGATCACAGCAGTTATTGGCAGCCGAGAGGCTGACTGACATGCCAGCACATTCTCCAACTTTAGCATTTGGTATTTTTCAGCTATTCTTGGCCCCATCTCCATGTTCTCTGGCTTCCTGCCATTTCTCAGGATCCTGCTGCCAAAACTGTCCACATCAGTTGCTCTGGGGTTCTGGGGTTCAGCGTGGTTCCAGGCCTGTGCCCTCCTCAGCCTGCTCCTCCACTCACAGGCCAGGCACGTGCACTGGGACAGAAGTGCCTCGGCCGCGGGCACTGAAACTCCTCTCATCCCGTGATCTGATGGGTCCACCCCACGATAGGAGATGTCCTCTTCAGAAAATCCAGAAGTGGACACAGTGCCTTGGCTCAATCAAAGCCAAGAGCAGAGGAGACACAGCTTTTCCTGGGTCTGTGACCTCCCCTTGTGCCCCGTGGGCCAGATTCCTAAAGGGATGGTGAGCCCCCCACCACTCGGAAGTCAAATGCTCAAGGAACTACTTGGGCAGGAGATGTTCTGAACCGCTCAGAGCCACTAACATGGTCAAAACGAATAAACAGCACACATGAAAACAAGAAGCTGGCTCTCAGCATTTGCACACTTTCTTACACCCCACCTAACAGAAAGGGCCCTTCCACAAGGAGTCTTAGCATGCAAATAGAGGGAGAATTTATAAACATTCTGTTCAAGGACAAGCATATTGGTTCAGAGAAACTTTTGTTTAATTACCTAATCCCATATAGCTTTGCATGCTCAGTAATTTTTTTAAAACAGTATAAGCACGAAGTACATCTGTGGCCACTTAAAACTACCCAAGATAAAACCAGCCAAGAACAAGACACAGAAACCTCATGTCACCCAAACGTGTCAGAATGCAAGAGCAGAACACTGACTGTGCTGCCAGGACCTTCCAGCAGCCTATTCATGACAGAGGAGGGAGCGGAACAGAGACAAAGGCTGCAGAAAGCCCCCAGCTCCACATACCATCAACACACACGCGGACGGGCACCGGGACCCACACCTGGGCAGCACAGTGCAGTCTGGCACACAGCACCCCAGCGTCTCCTCTCCTTTACCACCACAGGGCATCCTCATGGTGCCCCTTCTGGGCAAGGTGGGCTGGCCACCCATGTCACGACCACGTGCCAATCAGGATGGACTCTGTGCTTTCAGTGCTGGCCTCGTGGTACGAACAGCAGCATTTTCCAACTCTAGAGGATCAACCCAGGGAAAAACTGCTGAAGAATCTACTTGTTCATTCTGCGGCTTATACCTTCACCTCGAACTTCTGAAGAAGGCACCCTCCCTCTCTCCCCAGTAATTAAAGAGTAGCAGGAAGAAAGAAGAGAGGAACATATTATCCAATGATCAAGTATTCCGGTGAGGCTTGCTTGCCATAAGTGGCCTCCCCACCCCCATCCCCAGAAGCATCTTCACTCACAGGAGAGACCCCAAGCTATAGTCGTTGGCAGCCGGGTCTTGTGTGAACAGAAAAAGGATGATTCTGGGCAGAGAGAAAGCCCCACCCTCTAAGCCTGGTAGCTAGGATATAAACCAGTCTGCAGTGTGGACGGACTGGTGATGGGTTTGTTTCCAAACATCCTTTTCAGACCCCAGTACACATGAATGACACTGATTTCAAATACATCTGTACAGAACAATGCCAGCCACAAAAGCCTGAAACAAACACCATGAGACCCCTTCTATGCTGACCTCAAAGGACTCACTCTGTGAAGACACCTCTCCTCGCCCCCCATTCATCTTCCTTACCTCTGCTGGGGAAGTCATCACTTCCATGTCTTTCCTAAATGCAAATTAAAAAAAAGACAACAAAACCAAGAAGCCAAAACCCAGAAAAGTTACAAGTTATCTTTAAAGGACAGATGCTAGAGTATTTTTTCTTGCATCTCTTGCTGCCCATCTCACACATAAAAGAAAAAGCAAAATTAAAACATAGCCCACTATACCACACACACACACATCTTTCAGAAGGCGGATGAGAAGCTGCGATCTTGGGCTGCCCAAGGAGAGCTACTGCTCTATTTATAGAACAAGAGTGCTCAGAAAAAAACTCTGGTGGGTTTCAGCGGAAAAGGCTGGGGAAAAGATAAAGACCATTATTTCTCTGAAGCTTTCTCAGAAACTGCATGTCTTCTCCTGATTCGCTGCCCGTGGATACTACAGATATGCTTCAGAATATTTTTAAACACTGTCAAAAGCAATGAACTAAAAGTGGTCAAGAAAATAACACCCCTAAATAATCTGTGTGTTTTGCATTTGGCAGCCTGTGAAAGGCACTCACAGGAAACTGCTCAGCTGGCAAGGCCCCTCCTTACCCCACAGAGCAGAACCAGGAGCCGGAGATCCAGACCCAGCACGGTTTGCTCGGGGCATGCAGGGCTTTGAGTCACTCTGTCAGGTTCCGTGCACAAACAAAAGGGCCAACGGTCATTCAAGGCACCTAGGGGACCCTTATTAAGATCAGAGACAAATTTGCAACACACGCAGGCACTGAGAAAATGCTCAGTAGCCAGTCAAAGAGCAGCAAGTGGAAAAGTGAACGCTCGCCTGCCAACAAACACAGGCAGGAAACAAATCCTGATGCTGGACTCAGTGAGGAAGCCCAGCAACAAGCAGTAAGCCTGAGCCTAACCACGGCCTGAGTGCCACGGCCACCCACTGACAGGACAAACACAGCCCACAGGCTGGAGACCACTACATGCACCTGCTGTGGGAAAGGACAAGTCCCCAGTGGTCTCTGCTTAAGAGTAAGACAGCTCTGGAAATGTCCCTGAAAAGTGGCTTCGAACCAGAGGGCAGAGAAAGTCCAAAACAGGCTCCTTGAGCCCGGGTCAAAAGCCCACCCACCAGGCACTGTCTGCCTGAAAAGGGCCAGTCGCAGGGTGAGGTTGCCCTCTGGTAAGTCAGTGGGGACCTCTTTCCTTCCTCAAACACGCAGCCATGTCACTAGGTGCCAGACACTATGCTGACCTCTGAGGGCTACACAGAAAGGAGCTCAGATCAGAGGAGGATGGACGGGCACCCAAGGGCATGCTCTGGGACACAGGGCACAGGGGAGTCAGCATGCCCCGAGAGGGAGGCTGCACAAGGCAGGTCTTGGGACAGCAGTCCCCAACCTTTCTGGCACCAGGGACCGATTTCATGGAAGACAATTTTTCCACAGATAGGGGGCAAGGGGGACAGAGCCCGTGCAGCACAGCTCTTAACAGGCCATGGACAGGTATTGGTCCGCAGCCTAGGGGTTGGGACTGCAGTCTTAGGAGACTGAACAGGCAGGAGAGGAGGGGCTGCCCACAGAGGCCCATAAGCTGCCCCTCAGGGCCAAAGACAGAGCCCAGTTGAGGCAGGAAGATGGGGGACACCCCAGATCACTGGCTGGCCAATATCATGTAGGTCACAAGGGGCCCAAATCAGGGAGTGGTGGCTCAGAAACATAGGTTAGAAAGATGACTGTGGCCACGGTGTGGAGGAAAGGGGAAGGGGGTGCAACCTGGAGGCAGGTGGAACACTCCAGAAACTTTTGAAAGTGGGGAGCTAGTAACACAAGAGTCTGGGGGAAAGAGATATGGACACAGGTTTGAGAGATGTCCCGGAAAAAGATGTGGTGATTGATGGGGGGTGAAGAAGAGGAGACAGGACAGAAACCCTGGGGATGGGGGGAGGGGGGTTCATTTGGGATATGGAGAACCTGCAGGCCTTGACAACGTCAGGGGTGTTTGGTGTGACAGCCAGCCCTGTGGGTCTGCAGCGTGAGAAGGTGTAACACAGGAGATGCCTAGCTGAGGGCCCCTGGAGAAGGCGGGGTGCCGGGGGTGCGAGGAGGCCCAGAGAAGCGGGACCCGGGGACACCCACCTCGGGGGCAGAAAGGAGGAGGGAAGGCCAGGAAGAAGAATGAGAAGAGTGGCAGAGACCCACGGGAGACGAGAAGGCCTCGAGAAGCCCACAGCAACGACGTGGAACACAGCAGCAGTGTCACGAATGAGACCTGGGAAGAGACCAGAGGAGGTGGCCACAGGAGGTCCCCAAGGGCCCTGCCAGAGCAGATTTGGTGGCCTGACAGAGGCCAAAGCCAGATCAAGCCACACTGAGTGTGACATGGACAGGAGGAAGCAACAATGATAGGGTTTTTTTTTACTTGCATGTTTTTTAACTTTATATAAACATGGAATCATACTGTACATACCGGACTTTAATTTGCTATTTTTTGTCATGATATATTGTCAACATATGTCCATATTAGTAAACATGGTTTCTGTCAGCTACAGAGTATTTTACTGTACCCATGTGCCCTGCATCATTCAACTGCTTCCCACTGCTGGGACGTTTAGAATGATTCCCACTCAATACTATCAACAACATCTCAATGAATATTCCTGTAACTAAACATCTGCATATGCCCTTAATTATTCCTTAGAGCAAACCTCTAGAAGTGGAATTTGGGGATCAAAGATAGCCCGGAAACAGATCTTGGAGATTTGGAAGCTTGACATGTAACAGAGGTGGCACAGGGTTGGGGGGAGGACCAGATCGGGGAGGAGATGGGGCCAAGACAACTGGGGACCCAAGAGGGAAAACGCAACTGGCTCCCTCCCTCTCGCCCCAGATGCAGGAACTCCAGGTGGATCCAGATACAATGCAGCGAGAGACAAAACATTAAAGCTTCCAGCAGACAATGTAGGAGAACTTCTTTATGACTTCGGAATTGGGAAGGGTTTCTTAAATATGATTAGAAAAAAATACAAATGCTAAATTCAACTATATTACAATTGAGAACTTCTGCTCATCAGATACCTCAAATAGGAAAGGAAAAAAAAAAAAAAAAGCCTCGGTCTGGGAGAAATATGTGCAGTACTGCTGATAGCCAGAGAGTCAGTAACCAGAATACACAACAACTCCTGCGGAATGATAAAAAAGAAAAAAAAAAGAAAGCCATCAAAAAGAAAGCAGAAAGTATGAACCAGCATTTACCAGGAGAGTTAAGTCAAATGGTGACTAAACTTGAAAAGGTGCTTAACCTTGGGGGATGTGGCAGGAGAGAGCCCATGAGCGACAGCCTGGCGCCCCGACGCGTGGACACATCCACACATACACAGTGTATGCCTGTGCTTCACAACTTTTGTGAGTACTGCACGCATTATTTTGTATGTAAAATGGTAAAGGGACAAGTAAAGTTAATCAATAAAAGACAGAAGTAGACTCTCAGGCTATTAGTGTCTTGTGCATTTAAGTGTGAGAACTTCCACATTTACCTGGTAAAAGAAGCAAATGAAAACAGCTGCCAGGTAGTCAACTAACGAAGAGAATCAAAGAAGCCACCCCAGGAACACATCTCCAGAGGCTGCTCTCAGCGTGTCACCACCCTGCCCAAGGGGACCAGGACAGGGGCTGTGGACAGACAGCTGGGAAACTGGGTTGGGGATGGGGGTGATAAAAATAATAAAAGGAGAAAGGAGTGAAAATTAGCCGTATGTTCACTTCAGCCATCTGTGTGTCCTTAAATCTTTTTAGTCCTTCAACAAATTTACCTAAACCTATGTTAAGCAACACCATGCAAATTCACAAAGTCCAAAAAAAACTGGGAATATTACCATAAGAAATTAATATACAAAAGGACTATTAAAATGTTTCAGTGGGAAGAAGCTAGTAAAACGTATTACTATTAATATGTATATCCCTGTAAATTTTTGTGAGCATTTTAATATTTATTTGCCTTCTTAATAGAACACTTGTGGTCTATGAGACAGACACTAATATTCCAATTAACAAATAAGAAAACTGGTCAACAGAGAGACTGAGTAATTTTTCCAAGGTTAAATAGATAATGACAGATCACAAAGGAATCTCTGGCCTCCTTATTCCCATCTGAAAGCTTCTTCTACAGTTTATAGTTTATGAATACCATAATTCATAAACAGAAAACAAACAGAAAATAATCTGTTCACAAAACATAAGGGATATACAATATACTCAAAGCCATACAGGATATTTAAATGCTTACCTAATACATACCACCATATGTACTAACCACATATTAGCCATTTTTACCTTTTAATCCTCACACCAATTTTGGAAGGAGGTAGTAATATATAGATTTTATAGATCTTTTATAGATTAGGAAACTGAGAAGCAGAGGAATTAAGTAACTTACTCAAGGCCACACAGCTTGTGAATGGCAGACCAAGGATTCAAACCTAGGACCTAGAGAGCCAGGCCAATAGCACCTGCTGGCAAAATGAAACTTTGCTGATTTAAACTAATTAGGCAAAGGTAAATTCCTCCACCTATTCAAAACATGACCCACCAATTCATCCTGATTCAGAACCACCTCCAACTTACCACAACCCCCCTACCTGTCACCTAATCTTATCAGTCCTGTCAGAATGTGCGAGTGTATACGCCTGGGGCCACAAAGGAGTGTTCTCCGTATCAACAGCACCAACAACCAGCAGGAGGGCAAGCGAGGCACCTGCCGCCCTGCTGGAGTCTCCGCGCTGCAGAGCTAAGCCCCACGTCCGGTGCTGGCGCAGTGACAGAAAGTAACCCAATATAGATTTCCGAAAGGCCCCCAAACACCAACTCATGGGAATAGGACAGTCATCCTTTTACCAATCTAGAGAATCCCATACCCCTTTGCCACCACCCTGGTTTTCCTCCTCCAATGCACTGCCACCAAGATTAAAAGTGACCGTGTCCCAAAGCCCCATGTCATTAAAGGTTCCACTGAGAGGAGGGGAGAGGCGTCATTCCTGCCCCCACTAACGTGAAGAAGGAGCAAACCAGAAAAGAAGCCAAAAAGTGACCCTAAAGTGAAATGTTCAAATCCCTAACAGAGCTGCTCCTAGATCTGCCCTTCATTTGGAGTTCATACTCTCTTCCCTCCGCTCAGGGGCCCTGTTCTCTTACTGCGGCATGGCAGGCACTTGTTAACACCCCGCACACACTAATTTCCTCCCCTTGTTGCTAACAGGACCTAGATTCTGAATAGGGTGATAGTACCCAGGGTGGCCTTTCATCACAGTGCTAATCCCCACTTCCTCAGTCCTAGTCAAAGAGACCTAAACAGAAGTCCTGAAGGCAGGGAAGTAGGTGAGTTGCTTTGCTGGTATATGGGAACACATGTGGCCTCAACTCATCCTTTTCTCCTTTTTGCTTTGAACACAGATGCAACATCTAGTGCTGCAGCAGCCATATTGGGGCCATGAAGTAGCAAATGCAGGTCCAGATGACATCAGCAGCCAAACTGCACTCCTATCTGGTAATGACAGGGTGGCTGCTCTGTTGGCGTCACCATCTACTCTAATAGTACTGAATGCTGCTGTCCCTGAGGTCCAAGTCCTCCATACTGGAAATGCATCTCACCTCAAATCACTCTCTTCATTTACCCCTTACTCTAACTCACTCCGATCATTCCGTATTTCCTCTTTAGTTAATCTTAACAGCAACACCAAAAAGCTGAAAGAACTATCAGGTGCACTCAACGCCCCTCCTCCACTTCCCATTGCTACTGGCTACCCAGTAACATTAATCATTGTCAAAATACCTCCAGATTCTGCCCCTCCTCTTCAGCCCCTCTGTGATCACCTTAGTTCACATCCCCACTTCAGGCTTACGTTATTCTGTCTCTTGTCTCTGTGCCTCAGTGTCTCTGAAAGTCTCATCCAGACCACCTGCATCAGAACCCCTGGAATGCTTGTTAAAAATGCAGATTACTGGGGCCGGGAGCAGTGGCTCACGCCTGTAATCCTAGCACTCTGGGAGGCCGAGGCGGGCAGATTGTTTGAGCTCAGGAGTTCGAAACCAGCCTGAGCAAGAGGAAATTAATCGGACAACAAAAATATATAGAAAAAATTAGCCGGGCATGGTGGCACATGCCTGTAGTCTCAGCTACTCGGGAGGCTGAGGCAGAAGGATCACTTGAGCCCAGGAGCTTGAGGTTGCTGTGAGCTAGGCTGACACCACGGCACTCTAGCCCGGGCAACACAGTGAGACGCTGTCTCAAAAAAAAAAAATGCAGATTACTGAAGAAATAAAAGTTAAGATAAATGAATAAATAAAAAGCAGGTTACTGCTCCACTCCCAACCTCCTGAAGCCTGAGAATGTGAATTTCTGCCAAGAGCCAGGTGGTTCCTAAGCACACGGAGGGTGTCCTCAACTATCCTTGCTGCAGCCTGCTGCCACCGTTCTCTCAACTTTGACTGCCACTAGAGTTACCTGGCAAGCTTTGAGAAACGCCGACCATGGACCCCACCCCAGCAATGAAACCAGAATTGGTGGGGGAGGGCCCAGGAAGCTCCAGTGTTTAAAGCTCCCCAGGGGATTGGACGAAGCCTGGGGCCCCCACAAACCTCTCCTTGCTTGCTGTGTCTTTCGGGAAGGCTTCACATGGCCCACAGGACTCTTCCCACCCCTCCCAGGGCCCTTCCACCTCAGCCCACAGCCACTTGACCCAAACACAACTGACTCCTTTATATCACCATACTTTGAATACACTCTTTCTGCTGCCTGGGAAGCCTCAGCTCCTCTTCTACCCGTCAAGTCCCAAGTCAAATGCCACCCACCACCTCTGGAAAGCCTTTCCAGGCTCCCCAGGCAGAACCGGCTGACGTCTGCTTTGTAAGTGCATGACCCTCCACTGCAAGGCTGTCTCCCTCACCAGACCAAGAATGCCCAGGCTTCATGGCAGTATTCAGATGGTACTATTCATCCTAATTACCCCAATACCTTGGGAAGTTTTACAAAATACCATAAAGGAGTAATATCCCTAATCTATAAAGGACTTCTAAAAATTGAGAACAGACTAACAACATGGTAGATAAAGGGGTGAAAATATGAACAAACATTTCACAGAAAAAGAAATACAAATGACCTTCAAACACATGAAAAGATGCTCAACCTAGCTAATAATAAGAGAAAAACAAAACTAAACACTGTTCTCACCATCAGGCTGACAGAAAAAAAAAAACAAAACAAAGAGGCAACACATTGTGTTGACAAGGCTGTGGGGAGACAGGCACTCTCAACCATGCTGGCAGCAAAATGGGATGGCCTGCGTACAGCATTTGGCAAAATCCAGAGAGATTATTCTTGTGATTGCCCTTTGATCCAGCAAGCCCACTACTAGGAAGTTATCCCAAAAGATACCCTGGCAAAATACAAAGTTCGTACAAGGCTATTTGCTACAATGATTATAGCAAAAGAATGAAAGTAACCCAAATGTCCGCCAATAAGCAAGTGGTTGAATAAACTAGGATATGTTCCAAAATTGGAGTACTACGCAACCATACAAGGAATGACGAACATATCTTTATAAATAAGGAATAGTCTCCAGATTATAGTAAGTAAAAAAAAAGAAAGGTACAGAGCATGCATAGAGCACGCTACCTTTGTGTAAAAAGGAGGACATTAGTGTGTGTGTGTGTGTGTGTGTGTGTGTGTGTGTGTGTGTGTGGAGAGAATAAATTTAAAAGCAAATGTATACAATTTTAAATTTTCAAAAAGAAATGATGAAAGCGTAAGGATAAAATAATAATAAAATGGTTAAACAGTCACCTCTAGGGAAAGCAAGGGAACAGGGCAGATGAGAGAGGAAAGGAAGCCAGGCTTCTTGAAACACACGGGATTGTTAAAAGGGCTCCCACGGTAGGGGCAGCCCTTGGAGCTCTCCCTGAGCTCTGAACTTGCTCCAGGCCCAAGTCTGAGCACTTTTCACAGATCATCCCATTCAACCCACACAACAACCCTCCTAAGGGAGGGACAGTAAACATTCCCATTTCACAGAAACAGGGGCAAGGAGAAGACAGACAGAATCAAGTATTTGTGAAATGCTTACTATGTGCCAGGAACTTATTTAAAATCGTATTTAAAAACTGCCTGTGACTAGTTACTACTTTGTTTTATTTATGAAGAAACTGAGGTCCAGAGAGGACATGGACATCGACAAGAGAAGGGAGAGATGTGAGATTCAAACCCAGGGCTGTCTGATTTCAACTTTCTCCATGCTTCAATAGCAAATTAAAAAATTGGGGGAAGATTTACTTTTCAGTATTTTTGTTTTTACAAGTTCAGACTGAACTATGGCCATAACTAATCATCCTACTTTGTCTGGGGGTGAGAGTATGCACAGATCCACCTCCTCTACACACCAAGTCCACCAACCTCAACCACTAGCAGCAAGAGCGACATCCGCATATACACACACTATTTGTAGGTCAGTTAAGGTAGGAAAGACTAACTTGACTTCTATGAATCCTCTGGAACAAAATCCATCTCCCTGTCAAGCTGTGGAATGAAAACACTCTACTCCATGTTTCAATAAGTATTTATTGAACGCTTACACGCTAAGCACTGTTGGGAACATGATGATGAAAGGGGCGCAACCCTTGACCTTTAAGGAAACTGCGCTTCAGTAGAGGGATACTTTGCATGGTAAAAAGTGCCACAAGAATTTGCTTTAAAAAGCTCCAATAAAAGGGAGCGGAGTGGAGACAGATGAAACAAGTAAGACACAAGGCTGATGTGATTAATTCAACTCCTCTCTCTACCTCTGTATCTGTTTGGAAATTTCCATAAATCGTGTTAAAGTGTCATGGGAGGGGGCAAGGATAGGGCGCTCTGAAAACTCCTAAATCAGTGAAACACACTAGAGGCCTGAAGCTGGCGCTGCCTGGGCTAGAAGCCGTCTCCCCAGTTTCCGGTCCTGTCCATGCCACCCCTCACAGGGAGCGGAGAACACCTGGACAGTGCAGCGCACAGGTGCAGCAGAACCACCACCATCATTACTCAAACTCCTCTTCCCCAGGGCACGCCTTGGCCCAGCTGCTCCCTCCCAGGCTTTCTGACATTAGGTGGAAATAAAGTCCTGTGTTAAACAGCCCAACTTTTGGCTGATTTGTTTCTCAGAGGTTACTTTTTATTTCCTTAAGAACACCCAGAGCTCAGCCACTGTTAACACCTACTATTCATATTCTGAGATAAACTCCTTCCCATCTGTTTTCAAGTATGTAAATAAAACAGAAAAGTGGGGTTATATAATGCACAAATTATTTAACAATCTGCTTTTCCAAACAATATACTGTGACTAGATGTGCTTTTACTGTGTATGTTATTTTTCTCTACGTGATTTCTATTTCATTTATTCAAATGCTTAAGGATGCTGACGTCATTATGAGCACAGCTAAGAAAGTAACAATGTTGCATGCATCAAATAGTTTGAATGTCAAGCTAAAACATATCCTGTTCATATCAAGACCTTGAACTCTCCGCTTAGATAGTTTAGATTTACTTTCAACATAAAAGATAAAAGTTTAAACAAAGGGGAACATAACTAAATTGTTCCATATAATGTACACATTTATTAGGAGATTAAGAAATTTAAATCCTATGTTTTTCTAAGTCACACCCTTTTGCATACTTGACTCCTCATATTCAATCTGTTTTGATCTAACAATTCTGTTTCGGCTGTATTTTAGAACATTCCAGAGAAGACGATGAGGACACATTTCTCCATCTCCTACTACTGGAGTACTTCATTATCCAGAATCATCTGATGTCAAGACACACCACTCTTACCATCAGGAATCTTCCATTGAAGGGGAACATGTTATGCTTTTGTTTTCGTTTTCTTTCTAAAATAACACATGCTCATTTTAGAAATTACAGGAAAGTAGATGTAAAAATAAAAATTATATAAATCTCACCACCCAACACGATCCCCAACATCATTTGGGAAATGTCCTCCGCCTTATTTCCTATGCACGGTGTTTGACACAGTTGACGTGCACTCTGCAAACACAGTTTTGCCTCTTTATTTCTCCAGCATCACAGAGTGATTTCCCCGTGACTGCCTTCCTCAATTACTTGGCCGGCTGGCTGGCTGGCTGCTTCAGGCACTGAGGGCAGCGCACTCCCCGAGCAGCACGCTCCGCCACTTTCCACGCTCTGCCACTTTCCAGCTGCGTCCCCAGGTGCAGCCTCCACGCAGCGGTGAAGGTGAAGTGAGACGGTACACGCACAGAGCACGGCACAGGACTAGCACTCAACACCTGTTATTACCAGCCATTACCATTAATGACTGCATCATTAAACTGGAGAGTTTGGGTAGTTTTTTGTCCTAACCTGGTCTTGGACACCGAGGTTGTTTGCAACTCTTATAATTAATCGTGTAATAAACGGGTTGCCTGTGATGCTTTCTTTCATATTTAAGATTATTTCCTCAGGATAGGGTCCCATGGTGGAATTCTGGATCAAGACTGTGCGATCTCTTGGAAGTTATTCAGACTCAGCAAATCACTTTCCCAAATGGTTATACCCATTTGTGCTGCCAGAGGGCTGGGAAACTGCACTAAACCAAGGGGTTTCTATAAGCAGCAAAATTCCAGCTTACACAAAATACTAGATATAAAAATACACTTAGACGATTTTGACTAATGACAATAAAAATACACTTAGATAACTAGACTCACAGCTCACAGTCTTGGCAAACCTGGGTTTTACATGCCTCTTAAAAGTACCTGAAAACTTTCAGCCACGACACAGATAGAAAAAAGAGAACAACTCCCAAACTTCCTTTTTGTGCAGCTTCTGAGTACTCGTCTATTTTTATCAAAGAGTTCAAACACAGAGACTGTGAAAGGGGACTAGATTTTTGAGATGACTATTACTTCAAACTTTCCCAAACTACGAAAAGAACTGAAATAAAGTCCATACTCTCAAATGTGAAACGTAAAAGAGTCCGGTGGCAGCAAAAATTCTGAAATGCAGACAATTCCTTTTAAACCTTTTACATGTATAATATGTCTCATAACCATCCACGGGAATGATTCTATTAAGAATCATTTTATGAACTCCACTGAGACCAATCCAAAATGGTCAAGATCACCAACCACTCCTGAAAAGTTCTTCAGCTGGTTTTTCAAACTACAGGGCTATCTATTTAGCTTAAGAGGCAGATTCCAACTGCCCTCTGCAACCAATGGTGCTGGGACAACTGCATAATCACACAGGAACAAGCGGAGTTGGAACTCAACCTCGCACTACAGACAAAAAGGATCAAAGACCAAATGTAAGAGCTAAAACTATAAAACTCTTGGAAGAACATAGGCATAAATCTTGATGTTGAATATGTCAATGGTTTCTTAGATATAACACAAAAATCACGAGCAATAAAAGAAAAAAAATAAATTAGAAAATTTCATCAAAATTAAAAACTTTTGTGCCTCAAAGGACACTACCAAAAGAGTAAAAAGATAACCCACAGAGTGGGAAAAAATATTTAAAATCATGTATCTGATAAGGATTAAGTATTCCAGAATATATAAAGAACTCTTTATAATTTGACAACAAAAAGACTACCCAATTTAAAAATGGGTAAAGGATTTGAATAGACATTTCTCCAAAAAATATATACGAATGGCCAACAAGCACATAAAAAGATGCTCAACACCATTAGTCACTGAGGAAATGCAAATCAATACCACAGTGAGATACCACTTCATACCCTCTAGGATGGCCATAATAAAAAAAAAAAAAAAAAGGAAAGTAACAAGTGTTGGCAAGTGTGGAAAAACTGGGTCCCTCATACATTGCTGGTGGGAATGTAAAATGAAATGGCACAGCCATTGTGGGAAAGTTTAGCAGTTCCTCAACAAGGTAAACAAAGAATTACCCAGCAATTCCACTCAGAGACATATATCAAAAAGAACTGAAAACAGTATTCAAATAGTAATTTGTACATCAATGTTCACAGCAGCCCTATTCACAATAGCCAAAGGGTAGAAGCAACCCACATGCCCATCAACAGAAAAATGGACAAAACGTGGTATATCCATACAATTGAATATTATTCAGCCATAAAAAAGAATGAAGTCCTGAAACATGTACAATATGGATAAGCCTTGAAAACATGCTCAGTGAGAGATGCCAGACACGAAAGGCCACATATTATACGGCTCCATGTATATGAAGTATCTAAAATAGGCAAATCCATAGAGATGCAAAGCAGATTAGTGGCTGCCAGGGGCTGGGAGGAAGGGGAAATGACGAGTGACAGCATAATGGGAAAGGGATTTCCACATGGGGAATAAAAACGTTCCGGAACTAGATGGTGGTGATACTGGCACACCACTGTTAATACACGTAATGCTACTGAATTGTACACTTTAAAATGGTTAAAATAGTAAGTTTAAAAGGAAAGGAGAGAGAGTGGCCCTCTTCCATCTCTCCACAAGAACAAAGCACCTTCATCAGAAGATGAGAGTCGAGCCCAGCCTAGAGGCGGAAAACACCTGCCCATGGGTCACTGCCACAACCCAGACACCCTCCACCCTCCGACACAGAAGAGCAGAGCCAGCACAAGTGGATGGCAGGTGATCTCAAAACACCTACTACTCAGGAACACACAGTCTGCACAGAAGGACCCAGAAAATGGGGCCACTGCCCACCTACTTCACAGGAATCAGATAGAGCGAGGGGAAAGCCCGCCCAGCACAGCAGAGACACAGCCTTGGCCTGTGGCCGACTCCCCTGCGGCCAGCCCCAGATGGCACTCGGCATTTCTTCCAGCAGCCAAGCACAGAGCTGATGGCAGTGCAAACCCGCAGACTGGCAAGCACCATTCAGGGAACAATAAATCAAAGCAAAAAGGGGGTTTGGGAGGCTAAAGAAAAAATATGCCATAAAGTACATGCATAAATCTGAAATGCATTATTACAGAAAATGGAAGGCCACTTTAGAAAATACGTGATTTTTATTAGTAAAATGCAGAAAGTAAAATGGCCTCTATCAAAAAATTAAAATTAAAAAAATTATTAAGATATAGAAAAAACTAGCCGGGCATGGTGGCGCATGCCTGTAGTCCCAGCTACTCAGGAGGCTGAGGCAGAAGGATTGCTTGAGCCCAGGAGTGTGAGGTTGCTGTGAGCTAGGCTGATGCCACGGCACTCACTGTAGCCCGGGCAAAAGAGTGAGACTCTGTCTCAAAGAAAAAAAAAAAATTATTAAGGACAGGGAGCACCAAAATGAGAAAAAGATGAAATTAAAAGACAACCAGCTACGATACAGTCCAAGATTAGAGGAGGCAGAAATAATCACACTATGGCAGAATTAAAACCCAACTGGAAGCAGCGAAAGGGAAAAACACACACTGCCAAAAACGCCACTGGTGGCAGAAGACAAAACCGAGAGGCTAAAAGCATACTGCAGGATAAAGTGGAGAGGAGAAAACACTGAGAGAAAAGCTCATGGACAGAGTGGTGAGGGGACAGATTATCTAACCTACAAATATTAAGAACCACCCAAAAGAAAAACAAAATAAAGGAAGATACAACATGAGAGGTAGCAGAGACAAAAGCTTTCCTAAAGGAAACTACCCAACCCATTTTGAGAGGCTGGTACAACCCCAAACCTAATCCAGTCCAAAAACAGAAAGCAAAGACCTGCCAGCCTGATGTCTTGAAACCACTGGGCACTCCACTCCTGGGCACAGGGGGGAGATGGGCAGCGCCGCATGCCAGGTGCCAGCCACCTGAGCCACAGGACACACGCTGTCTCCTCTGCCCCAGAACCCCAGCTCTGGGGCTCCATCCAGAAGACGAAAAGACAGATCACAACACAGCAAGCAAGCCCTCAAAGACAAAGAGCCAGGACGAAGGGGCTCTCCTGGGAAAATGCGTATAATTTGAGCATCAAAAATAATGATTGTGGCCAGGCGCGGTGGCTCACGCCTGTAATCCCAGCACTCTGGAAGGCTGAGGCGGGTGGATCGTTTTAGCTCAGGAGTTCGAGACCAGCCTGAGCAAGAGCGAGATCCTGTCTCTACCAAAAATAGAAAGAAATTAATTGGGCAGTTAAGAATATATAGAAAAAGTTAGCCGGGCATGGTGGTGCATGCCTGTAGTCCCAGCTACTCGGGAGGCTGAGGCAGTAGGATCACTTGAGCCCAGGAATTTGAGACTGCTGTGAGCTAGGCTGACGCCACAGCACTCTAGCCCAGGCAACGGAGTGAGACTCTGTCTCAAAAAAAAAAAAAAATGATTGTAACTGACTGTAAAACACAGAATAAAAATAGCCATTAATCCATAGTGATACTGAGAGAGAGAGTGTAAGAAACATTTGCCTCCATTGGGCATGACTATTATACCAAATATTTACTTTGAAATTGGTAACTGAATGAAAAGAATCGAGCAAGTACCCTGCCTTTTTAAGAGGAATTGTAGTCCTTCCCCAGTTGAAGTGGGGAAATATCTTTACAGAATACCAACAAATAAATGTGGTATAAATGACAGAATTGGAGGGGAGAGGGTCTCCATTTTGCAAACTGTCATAATAAAATTGATTCAGGCAAGTACCGTATTAGGTATGAATGCTGGAAACCTCTTGTAAAAGGTTGTTGGTAAAAAGGATATTTCCACATTGCCGAGGAATCACCTCACAGATTACTTCCTGATTGCAAAGAGGGAATCCACATCTCCAATGAAAAGGTCTAGCAATCCATGTAAACCACGCAATGACACAGAGGGGGACAACCCAACAGGACACACCCCATGGGATGCAGCACAGAGAGCATCCCATATCTAGGAGATGTGCCCCAATGTCAACGTAGACATAATGAAGTCTTTGAAACCTCTCACTTCCAGTTCATAGGAAATACAGAGGATAAAAGAACAATGTGAAAGAAACCATGAGGAAATAACCAGACAAACCCAAAAAGAGAGATTTTACAAGACAACTGCTCTTGTCTCTTCAAAAAGTTGATGTCAGAGGGGCATGGGGAGTGGACAGCAAGCAGACAGGTCAGTGGAGGGAGTTGTTCTCAGTTAAGAAGCTAAAGAAATACAACGACCAAACACCATGCATAAAACCTGATCAGCACCTTGTTCCCAAAGGAGCCATAAAAAACATTTTTGGTTCCATTGGAGAAATCTATTAATAAAAATGGTCTGGATATTAGATATTAAGAAATTACAATTCATTTTTTAGGTGTAATATTGGTATGATTATACGTTACACAGGAAAATATCTTTACTTGTAGGAGATGCATGCTGAGATATTTAGGGGTTAACCGTCATGCCAGTCTACCTCTGGGTGCTGAAATCACAGTGACTCACCTTCTTCCTGGGGCTCCTCTGCAGCCCCTCCTCCATCCCTCTCCTCCCTTGCCAGTCCTTCCTTCTCTGACTGGTCCCCTGCCACTGCCCACTTCCTAAAAGCCAGTGGAGGCCCCGATCCACTGCAGACTCCCCTCGCTCTCAGGCTCAGATGAACCACCCCCACTGCTGCCACAGGACGGTTTGGCAGCTGGGTCGGGTGAGGGGAAGAGGCGCGATCTGAATCAGTGAGACCTAGGTGGCTTCACAGCACACTGGCAAGTCACCTAACTGCTGAGTCTGTTTTGCTCATCAGTGAAACTGGAGTAGTTGAGAATAACAGGATCCAGGATAGCACACGGCTGAGCTAAGAAAGAGCAAAATCCCCAAAGCTGGGTCCCCTGGCTCCTTATCTCAGAGAAGCGCTCCACCATCCAGCCTGTCACAAGAACCACAGACTTCCTCCTGCCCAACACCCACACCAAACCATCACCAAGTTCTCACAGTGTCACCTCCCAAGCATCTCTCAAATCCAGCTAATTCTCTCCATCATCACGCCACAGCCCTGGCCCAGACTACCACCATCTCTCACCGCGCTGGGTCAGCCAGCACCCACTCAGGCAACCGCAACACAGCCAGAGCCTCTTTCAACCCAGATCCAATTATGCCATGCTCCTTCCTAAAATCTTAAAGCAACAGTATCCCACTACATGGGGGGGGGGGGGGACACAGCTCCCTGACCCAGCCTCCAACCCAGCTCTCCAGCCTCGGGTCACAACCGAGGGCTCCTGGCTCTTGCCAGCTCTAACCACGGGCTCCCTTTTGCCACAAGGCCTTTGCAAACCTCTTTGATCAGTGACCTCCTCCTCCCCATTCTGTTATCAATCCTTTAAAAAAATACTTCCTCTATTTTCTCTGAGTTTAATGTGTTGCTATTCTTCTACCTGATTTTCATCAATTTTTAGCATGTCTTCTTTTCTAATATATGCATTTAAAACTATAAATTTCTCTCTAAATATGACTTCAGCTGTATCCCATTAGTTATCATTCAACTCAAAATATTTTCAAGCTTTCTTTGACTAGCAAGTTATTTAGAAATAGATTTCCAAATACATTGGTATTTCCTTTTTATTGATCTCTGGCTCAATTCCATTGTTGTCAAAGAACATACTCTGTATAATTTCAATCCTCTGAAAGTTGTTGAGATTTGCCTTGTGGCCAGCAAATAGTGAATTCTGACAAATGTACCTGTGCATTTGAACAGAACTTAGATTCTGCAACTGTTAGGTACAATGTTCTACACATGTCTGTTACGTAAAGTTGACTAGTCATATTGTTCAAGTCGTCTACATTTTTGCAAATGTTTTTGTCTGCTTGTTATAACAGCATGTGAGATGGGTATGTTAAAATATCACACTACCATTATGGATTTATTTCCATTACAGTTGTATTTATTTTTCTTTTATATATTTTGAAGTTATGTTATTAGGTACTCATGAATTTTAAATTATTGTATCTGAAAAGAACATTTTATCATTTATTAGTATATCTTTATCTCTAATAATAATTTTGGCCTCAAAGCTTACTTTATCTGATATTAAAATAGCTAAGCCAACTTCCTTTTGGTTAGTGTTTGGATAGTACTTCTTCCCATTCTTTTATTTCAATCTTTTTATATCCTTATGTTTTTAACATGTCTCTTCAAATAGCCTAGTCAAGTTTTGCTTTTGGATCCCACCTCACAATCTTTTTCTTTTAATTGAAGCATTTAAGTCCACTTACATTTAATGTGATTAATGATGTATTAGAGCCAGGCACAGTGGCTCAGGCCTGTAATCCTAGCACTCTGGGAGGCCAAGGCGGGAAGATCACTTGAGCTCAGGAATTCCAGACCAGTCTAAGCAAGAGTGAGACCTTGTCTCTACCAAAAATAGAAAAATTAGCCAGGCATGGTGGCATGCACCTGTAGTCCCAGCTACTTGGGAGGCTGAGGAAGGAGGATCGCTTGAGCCCAGGAGTTCAAGTCCGTAGTGAGCTACGATGACACCACTGCACTCCATCCAGGGTGACAGAGTGAGACTCTGTCTCAAAGAAAAAAAAAAATGATGTACTGGCATTTAAGTCTACTGACTTACTATTTGCTTTCTATTTGTCCCCACTCGTTCAATGTTTTCTCTCCTCTCTTGCCTTCTTTCAGATTTAGAATTTCTATTTTTCTCTTCTTTTAGTTTAAATAACACATAGTCTACCACAATTTTACTGGCCACCACACAGACTACAAAACGTATCTGTGGGCCGG
>NW_012152008.1:763309-772570 GCF_000956105.1 Propithecus coquereli | reverse complement strand
TTGAGCCCAGGAGTTTGAGGTTGCTGTGAGCTAGGCTGACACCACGGCACTCAAGCCCGGGCAACACAGTGAGACTCTGTCCCAAAAAAAAAAAAAAAAATCCATATCTGTGACTTAAATGGACTATAGAATGGTTATACTCCATTTGCCTCCTTTCCGACTTACATAACATTGTTGTCATGTGTTTTAATTTTATATATTTTTAACCCAAAGACATAATTAACTTTTACAGTCAATAATTGTTTGGTCTCTTCAACACAGATACTCTTTTTGTCGCTCTTCGTTCCTTCCTGCAACTCTAACCTTTCACCTGAGATCATTTTACTTTAGCCAAAACAAACACACACACAAAAAACCCTTATGTTCCCTTTAGTGTGGGTCTGCTGGCAAAAAACATAGTTTATATCTGTTTGAAAGTCTTTTATTTACACTGTATTTCTGAAAGATGTTTTTGCTGCATAAAGAATTCTGGGTTAGCACTCAGTTTCTTTGAGCACTTAAATTTCAATTGACCTCTGGTTTTTATTCTTTTTGTTAAGAACACAGCAGTCAATCTAGTGGTTGCTCCTTTGAGGGTAATGACCTGTGTCTGGCTATTTTTAAGACTCTCTTCATTTATGATTTTCAACAGTTTTACAGTCATGGGTTGCTTAATGAGAGGGATATGTTCTGAGAAATGTGTCATTAGGTGATTTCGTCATTGTGCGAACAACATAGAGTGTACTTACACAAACCTAGGTGGCATAGCCTTCTACACATCTAGGCTATATGGTATACACTCCTAGGCTACACACTTGTACAGCATGTTACTATACCAAATACCCTAAGCAATTGTAACTCAATGGTAAGTATCTGTGTATCTAGACATAGCCAAACATAAAAAGGTATAATAAAAATACAGTATAAAAGATTAAAAATGATACACCTATATAAAGCACTTACCATAACTGGAGCTTGCAGGGCTGGGAAGTTGCCCTGGGTGAGTCAGTGAGTGAGCTGTTAGTGAATGTGAAGGCCTAGGACATTACCGTACGCTACTGCAGACTATATAAACACGGTACACTTAGGCTACACTAAATTTATAAAATTTATTTTTAAAAATACTTTTTCTTTCTTCAATAGTAAATTAAACTTTGCATCCATTAAAGTAAAGAAAAAAGGAAAAATAATAATAATAATAAATGAACCTTAGCTTACTGTAACTTTTTTACTTTACAAGCTATTTTATTTATTCTGGCTTTTTGACAGCTGTTTTATAATAACACTTACTTAAAACACAAACATGTTGTATAGCAGTACAAAAGTATTTTTTCTTTATATTATTACTCTATAAGCTTTTTTCTATTTATTTTTTTTTTTTTTTACTTTTAAACTTTTCTGTTAAAAACTAAGAAAAAAACATACACAATTAGCCTAGGCCTACAGAGGATCATCAATATCACTGTCTTCCACCTCCACGCCACTCGAAGATCTTCAGGGGCAGGAACAATCACAGATCTGTCATCACCTGTGATAACAATGCCTTCTTCAGGAATACTTCCTGAAGGACCTGCCTGAGGCTGTTTTACCATCAACTCTTTTTTTTTGTAAGTAGATGGAATATACTCTAAAATAACAATATGAAGTATAGGAAATACAAATCGGTAACATAGTTCGTTAATATTATCAAGTATTATATACCGTACAAAATTGTAAGTACTAGACTTTTCACAACTGGCAGTGCAGTAGGTTTGTTTACATCAGCATCACCACAAACCTGTGAGTAATGTGTTGTGCTAATGCAGCTATGACGTCACTAGGCGACAGGAATTTTTCAGCTTTATTATAATCTCATGGGACATCCATCATACAGGTGGTGGGCCATTGACCGAAATGTAGTTACTCGGTACATAACTACATTATGAAGTGACTAGATGTAGATTTCTTTGTGTTCACGGGGCTATCAAATCTGTGGGTGGTACCTTTTTTCAGTTGTGGGAAATTCTCAGCCATTATTTTTTTAAATATTTTGTCTACTCAATTTTCTCCCTTCTCTCCTGTGACAATTAAACACAAGTATCTTACTGTATCTGTCTCCTACCCTCTCCACATTTTTCCACTTTTTTATGTCTCCAGACTTCCTTGTGTGCATTTTCTTTTGAGCTATCCTCTGGGTCACTAAATTTTTTTCAATATGTTGTGAATCTTCCCTTCCTCTGGTTACTTAATTTTGATTATTACATTTTTCAGTTTCAGACTTTTCATTTGGGGGCCAGGCATAGAGGCTCACACCTGTAATCCTAGCACTCTGGGAGGGCAAGGCGGGAGGATCGCTTGAGCTCACGATTTCAAGACCAGCCTGAACAAGATGAGACCCTGTCTCTACAAAACATAGAATAATTAGCCAGTGTCATGGCATGCACCTGTAGTTCCAGCTACTCAAGAGGCTGAGGCAGAAGAATCACCTGAGCCCAGGAGTTTGAGGTTGTAGGGAGCTATGATGAGGCTAGTGCACTCTAACCTGGGCAACTAAGCGAGACTCAGTCTCAAAAAAAAAAAAAAAATTTTTTTCATTTGGTTCTTTTTCATAGTTTCTAGTTCTCTGCCAAAATTTTCAATCTAGTCTTTTATCTCCTTGAACACAATAAACATGGTTGTTTTAAAATCTGTGTCTGATATTTAGAGGCCTTGCTGATCGGTCTTTATAGTCTGTTGTTTCTATTGGTTTTAACTCACACGCCTTGCCTCCCTGTTTGTCTATTTTTTAATTGTATGTGCAACCTTGAATTTAAAAACTGGCTTGTGAAAGTAATTGGAGGTCTCAGATGATACTATCTCCCTCGAGAGATGATTAAAGTTTGCTTCTGTTGGGAACCTGAAGATAATAGTACTCTGGGATTATTTTGATCTAATTTCAGAGAACTGAGATGATCTGAAGCAGGGTGAAGTCCTTCCAAAGGGTTACTTCCAGCTCATCCCCATTCCTTGCAAGTGGCTTTTTGGGATCTCAACCCAAATTGAGGGGGGAGGGGGGAGGGACAAGGTGTCACGCAGGATTGCTGTCCTTTGGCAGAACTTGATACCTCAGCCTACCCAAAGCATCCTGTAAGTCTCACAGAGCTCAGCCTCTCAGCTTCCAGTATGTAGCCCTGTATTAGTTTCCCAGGGCTGCCCCAACTAAGTACCATGAACTTCATGGCTTAAAGCAACAAAAATTTATTGTCTCAGTTCTGGAGGCTACAAGTCTGAAATCAAGGGGTCAGCAGGGCCATGCTCCCTCTAAAGGCTCTGGAGGAGATTCCATCCGTTACCTCTTCCAGCTTCTCATGGCCCCAGGCATTTCTTGGTTTGTGATCCCATAACTCCAATCTCTGGCTCTGTTTTCACATGACCTTTTTCTCTATGTGTCTCTCTCTGTCCAAATCTCCCTCCCGTTTCTCTTATAAAGACACCAGACATTAGGCCGGGCGTGATGGCTCACACCTGTAATCCTCGCACTCTGGGAGGTCCAGGAGGGAGGACTGCTTGAGCTCAGGAGTTCAAGACCAGCCTGAGCAAGAGCAAGACCCCTGTCTCTACTATAAATAGAAAGAAATTAGCCAAACAACTAAAAAAATAGAAAAAATTAGCCAGGCACCGTGGCGCGTGCCTGTAGTCCCAGCTACCCAGGAGGCTGAGGCAGGAGGATCCCCTGAGCCCAGGAGTTTGAGGTTGCTGTGAGCTAGGCTGACACCATGGCACTCTAGCCCAGGCAAGAGAGTGAGACTCTGTCTAAAAAAAAAAAAAAAAAAGACACCAGACATGAGATTTAGAATTCACCCTAAATTCAGGATGATTTCATCTCAAGATCTTTAACTAACTATATCTACAAAAGCCCTATTTCCTAATTAGGTCACACATATTACAAAGTTCCAGGCAGACTGGATTTTGGAGGAACACGAAACCCACTACAGACCCCACTACTGATTACACAGTCAAAAGCAGCCCCAAATGCCACACTCACTTCCACAGACCTTCATCCTACCCATATCCTAGTCCCATAATTCAACATCACCTTATTAGCAGATTGTGCTTGGCAGAATGCCTCCTCAGAATTACTCAGAAGCAGAAGTCGCTCTTTGCTACTCATCTTCCAGACCTCAGCCAAAAGTCACTTCCTCAAGAAGCCATCCCACACCTCCCTGACATCAGGCCTATGATGTCCTCTCAAAGCACTCTGGCCCTCTCCTGATTAGCACCCATCCCCATCACGACTTTACACTAACTGGGTGATTATTTTATTAATGTCTTGTCTTCTATACTATTATCTCTGGAAGTCTTTTCTGTTGTTGTTCAATAAGGTATCCCTAGCACAACACTGAACAATGTTAAGATCACAAATACTTGCTGAGTTAAACTGAATCAGTGAAATATGAAAAATAATACCTAGCTCATGGTATTTCCACTAGTATTCAATAAATTAACAATTTCTTTAAAAGGTGTTTGTTGCTAATTTTCAGCCAGATTTGTTTTTATTTGCTCCTCTGAATGCCAGAGATGGAGACTCACCCAGACCAGTTTCAGCTGGAGGAAGATGGGGTCAGGGAAATGAATGCTATTTCAGATACAAAAAGTAAACAATCAGAAAGACAAAAATGATCAAAAGCAACCATCTAGTGACGGCTTCCTACACACTATGTTAGGTGTTCTACACAGATCCCATTTAACTCTATGAGTTATTATCATCATTCCTATTTTACGGCTTTGGGAACTATTATTATCATTTCTATTTTGCAGATATGGAAACTGAGGGTCAGGAACACACAGCTAACGTTTACTGTCACTACAACTGACCCATGAACTAATATTTGCCCTGTTTACAGATGAGGAAACCAAGTCTCAAAAGAGGTTTAAAAACCCATCCATGATTACATGCTTCATAAGTAGGAGAGCAGGGTCTGAACCAACTTCATCTAAGACCAAAATTTAGGCTCCAAAATCCTATAATGTGCTAGGATTAAAAACCCTTTACATTACTTCACATCTACTAGGATGGCTGTTGATTATATATTTGATTAAAAGACAATAACAAGCACTGGCAAGGATGTGGAGAAATTGGAACCCTCTTCATACACTACTGCTGAGAATATAAAATGGTGCAGCTTTGGAAAACAGTCCAACAGTTCCTTAAAGAGATAAACACAGTGTTATCATATGGCCCAGCAATTCCACTCCTAGGTATATATCCAAGATAAATGAAACTCATGTCCACACAAAAACATGTACATGAATGTTTATAGCAGCATTATCCAGAATAGCCAAAAAGTAGAAATAATCCAAATGTTCATCAATTGATATGTAGATAAATAAAATGAAGCATATCAATACAGTGAAATATTATTTAGCAATAAAAATGAAAGAAGTACCAATACATGCTACACAACAAGGATGAACCTTGAAAATACTATGCTAAGTGAAAGAAGCCAGACACAAAAGACCACATACTGTATGATTCCATTTATATAAAATGACCTGAATCAGCAAATACACAGATGCGGAAAGTATACTAGTGGCTGAATAGGGCTGAGAGAGTTGGGAGGAAATGGGGTGATGAAAATGTTCTAAAATTGATTGTGGTGATGTTGCACAATTGTGAATATAATAAAACCACTGAACTAAGTGAATTGTATGGTATGTGGATTATATCTCATAAAGCTGGGGGATTTAAGTTTTTTACAACTTGAACCTTTTACCTAGGCCAGGCGTGGTGGCTCACGCCTGTAATCCTAGCACCCTGGGAGAAAATGGAGGGAGGATCACTTGAGCTCAGGAATTCGAGACTAGCCTCAGCAAGAGTGAGACCCCATCTCTACTAAAAATAGAAAAATTAGCCGGGTCTGGCTACTTGGGAGGCTGAGGCAGGAGGATCTCTTGAGCCCAGAAGTTTGAGGTTGCTGTGAGCTAGGCTGATGCCATGGCACTCTAGCCAGGGCATCAGAGTGAGAATCTTGTGTCCAAAAACAGAAAAGAAAAAAAAAAACCTCTTACCTAATTTCTACTAGTCTTCATTTCACAATAAAAAAATACTTTGTTTAAATTCAAAATTAGGAATACAAACATTTTCATGCGCATATCCCCAAAAATGTTAACTTTTTAGAAACTTTTAAATAAATTAAACTTTATCTTAATTGCATCACAAAAATACACTGTCCTTTACTCAAATTTGAAAACACCTTATAATGTGCTAGTGAATTTACTGGTCAGTGTATTAAGCTCGATTTTCTTTTTTTCCATTCTAGCTATGTGGTCATATAGAGTCATTCTTGTGCACGATGACAAAGAAATACAAATGAAGTAATGTGTTTGCTGGAGACAGTTTCAACTCTAATGAATTCAAACATACGAAAATATCAGACATGCATGAAATGCTAAACTAATAAATGGCCATCCCAAATCTACACACATCAAATTTTAAGCATGCTAAAGACTTGGGGGAAAGTTCTTTAAAAGCCTTACAACCGAAAGATTTAGTTGGAGTTTGGTGAGGCTTTTCTTTACATGTATGCCATAAGGTCTTGTTTCTCAAAGTGTGGTCCATGGAGAAGTAGCAGCATCTCCTGGGGGCATGTAAGAAAATGCACACCCTAAGGCCTCATCTCAGACCTATTCAACCACAATCAGCCTTTTAACGGGTCCCCAGGGGAGTGTCTGCAGAATAAAGTTTGAGAAGCACTGTCGTAAAATACCCTGCCCCTTTTTTTTCTTCATTAAGACAGCTCTAGCTTGCAAAAGACTAATATTTTTAAAATTTGACATACATATAACTCTGGTCCTGGGCCACCTTGTACTCAGATCCACTCTTTCTTCTTCTGCTCTATTCCAAATTGTGAAGGGGGTGACCCCTGCAGGCCAGGGTTCCCTGGCAGGAGGGGAACAGTATGTCTGCTACAGCAGCTGTGCCCTCCCTAGACTCCAGCCCCCACCAGACAGAGCCCTGTGGTTCCACTTTTTGGTGGGTGAGGGCTGTCCCTGGAGTCTGAAATGCCCTCTCCTACTTCTGCCCCTCCAGCTTAGGGGTGGCAGTGGTTTCCTGCCGGTTATTTCATCTCCATCTTGCCTCACTGCCTTGCAGCTTGTATTTTCAGTTCTCCCATCTGCTGTGGGATCTCCCATCTTCTCTCATTTAAATATTTTAAATGAGTTCTGTTTTTCTTTTTGGACCCAGAATGATATCCCCTATCATTTTGGAGATTTCTGTCGTGTACCACATACAACAGAAAAATTTTGTGAATGGCTTATCTGCTTAAAAAAAAAAAAAAAAAAAAAAGGGAGCTACTGCTACTGCATACACTTTAAACCTCACATTTCCCACATTCTGACAATCTCTTAACAACCCAAAAGAAAATCAGCCTAAGCTATCTGTACAGCAGATGTGACTGTATTCAGAAACTCAAGTCCTCGGGGTGTATTTTTAACACTCTACCCATCACTCCTCCTCAACCAGAACAGCTGGTACAGCAGCTATTGTTTTAGAAGAAAAAAAAAAAAGAAAAGAAAGCAAAACACCTTCTAAAAGAACAAAATGTGGACTAACACTGGAATCTCAGAGGAATCAAATCTCTCTCGACACAATGTTGATCTTAATCACACTTGTAAATCACATGATCTACCCAACACTGGGCAGTACCTTGCTTGAGCAACAGGAGAGAGCAAATCCTATCAGCACCATTTAGAGCTACTTGGAGATCTTCCCAAAAGCACATCAGATCCATCACTTCCCATGCTTTATCAATCCTCTGTGGTTCCCTCTTGCCCTAGACCCAAAAGCTAACGCTTCAAACAGGCTATCCCTTCAAAATCCAGCCCCGACCTACCTTTTCAGCCTCTAATTCCACTCAACCTGATTCACTTTCTGGCTCCACTTCTGACCATTCCCAGGTGTGCCTAAACCTTTAGACACAACGTTCAAACAGGTGGGATGCCATTCCTTCCCCCACTTAGCCTGGCAGACTCTCTATCCCTCAAGATCCCACCTTAAAGGGAACTTCTTCATCTTTGCCTCCCCCAGGGCAGTTCTCTGTTCCCTGAGCTTCCACGGCACTTACTATGTGATAATGTCACCTGCACAGGTTCCATCTCCCCACTAGACTGAGAAACCCCATGAGGAGAAATTGTCTTCCACCTCAGAATCCTGACCATGGTTCAAATCTAGATCCACATTTACTACCTGTGACACTCTGGGCAAGTCATATAACCTATTTCGATTTCCAATTCCATACGTCAGCAATGACAGATAACACCCAACTCATTGGGTTATCACCAGTACTAAATGAGCTAACCCATGCCAAGGGCTGCAAAGCAACCCAAGAGAAGTGCCTCACACACGGTCAGTATTGAAGAAATATTACCTGCCATAGCTATCATTATTACTGTTATATCTGGAACAAAGTAGGTGTTCAACACTTATTGGCTAAGTAACTGGAGCACATTACAACAAACCTGTTTGAACATATTAGGACCTAAGGTTTCCCATCACTGGTATCAAAAGCTGACAGAAGAGGAGGCAAGAAATGGCTCTCATGGTGAAGGGACCAACTGAAACTGACCAGCCCTGGAGGAAAAGCGCACTGCAGCAGGAGGAGAACATCCGTGCCAGCTGGCGGGGCTGCCCAACGGACAGAACCTGCTCTCAGCCACCTGGCCGGCCACCTGCCTAAGGAAGCTGTGTTCTAACGGGGAGGGCTCACCTGTAGCAAAAACCATAAGCAGTTTTCAACAGTAATCACAATGGGGAAAAAAGGGTGCAACTTTCATCCTGCAAAAAGGACATGAGTCTTTCTGCATCTAATATTTAGCGTCTGGAGTTCTCTATGGAGAGCCGGGTGCCAAGCGGGTGCGCAGTCCCCTCTGGCCCGAGGAGAGGAGGGAGAGACGGTCACTGAACGCGCATCCCTTCCCTTTTGGGACTAAGGGGAAAAAAGATGAAGCCTGAGTCCGAACAGACTTCTGAGGGCCCCACAAGTCTTCAGAACACCCGGCGACAAATAACCTGACCAGTCCTCCTCAAAAATGTGCAGAACCGGGGGCTCGGGGAGCGCGCGCAGCCTGCGGGACGCAGCCGGGAGCCCAAGTCTGATCCGCTCGGCGGGACCAGCGCAGCCTCCCACCTCTAGGCCTCCCCTTCCTCCCGGTCCCTGCAGCGCCGCGCGGGGCTTCCTCGAGGCCCACCGCGGCGCGCGCCCCTCGCCCCAGCGCGCGGCCCCCGTGGAGCAGCCCCGGCGGCGCCCACCTGCGCGCCCCCCG
>NW_012152008.1:737300-762902 GCF_000956105.1 Propithecus coquereli | reverse complement strand
GGGCCGGGCCGGGGCGGGGCGCAGCGGCCCCCGGCTTGTCCCCCGCCGCGCCCCCTGTCGGCCGTGCGGGCAGCCTCAGACGGCGGCTAGCGGAGCCCCTCCCCGCCCCACTTGAGGTGTCCCGGGGGTGGAGGAGGGAGGCGCCCCCCACCCCTCCCCTGGCTGGGCTTCGGTGTCTTTTCTTCCTGGGACACAACTTGTGGTTTTTTTGCTTCTATTTTTTTTAATCTTCAATCTTCCCCAGAATTAAGTGACCTCCAGGAGGCCCGGGACCGAGTCTGTCTCGCCCAGCGTGGTGTCGCCAGCATCTCCAGTTCGGCGAGTGGGCGGGTGCGTGCGGGAGTGCGGGAAAGAGAGAAGAAAGTGCTTGGACGGGCCTCTGGAGGCCTGACAGGGATGCACGATTCCATCTGGGAGGGCTTCCTGGAGAAAAGGTATAGGACGAGAGATGGAAAAGCAGCGCAGCAGTTATCCCCGGAGAGGGGACCACGTTCTGCGTAGGACCAGATTTGTGCGAGGCCAGGAGGCGAGAGAGAACAAATGTCTGGAAAGAAAAAAGGGAAGCTGACGCTTAGAGGGAGGAAAGTGGCAGTAAGATTGGAGCCTGGGGATGGGCAGGTCAAACGGGGCTTTGTGAACCAAGTAAGGGGCTGGCCTTTTGTGCTGCGGCCTGAGGGTGGCAGGACGCCCTTGAGGGACTTAAAGCTGAGCCGCACTGGGTCACAAAGCTGGGGCCTGTGATCCAGGCTCTGAAGCATTTGGGCAGGTGGGCGCCTGGATCCCTGGGAAGGGCTGAGAGACAGAGACATGCAGATGTGGACTGAGATGCAGGAGAGGAGTGACCGGGGCTGGAGGGAAGCAGAGGTGACCTGGATGAGGCCCCTGTCTTCCACTGGAACTGGTCGATAGTGGATGGGGGTCCAGCCCTCTGCTGAGCAGAAGAGGGGGAGGTGCCCTTGGAGATGAGATCAGTTGAGTTTTGGGTGCCTGTGGAGACATCCAGGTAGAGAAGGAGGAAATGCTGTCCACCTCTCTGCCCTGCTATGAGGGGCAAAGTAAGAGGGGGCTGCCGAAGCCCTTCCAAGGGCTGGTACTAGAGCCAGCCTGCCAGTGAGTTTGCTCTGGCCCCCACTGCACTGGGCAATGCTTCCCAGAGGCAAGACAAACCGAACACCCCCGAGGGCCACAGAGTAGCATCTGGCATGGCGATGAGGCCAGGGGAACAGCCTCACCGCCAGGACAGAGGAGGGCTGGGCCTAATACAGGAGCAGTCTAGGACAAGCCAAAGGCCCCCAGGTTGACCAGGCTGTGCTGCCCCTGCTGTAGCCACTAGCCACATGTGGTGACTTAAATTTAGATCTCAATTCATTAAAATTAAGTTTTCAGTTCCTCAGTCACATGAGCCACATTTCAAGTGCTCAATAGCTGCGTGTGGCTTCGCAGCTACCACATGGAACAGCACAAATATAGAACACTTCCATCACAGAGAAAGGTCTGCAACACTCAAGGAAGAGTGACAGCTCCAAGTACCGAGCACCAGGCACATGCCAGAGACTTGGGCTGTGATACTACTCCTCATACAAGCCCCACTGAGCCAGCGCGATGGTCTATGTTGAGGGCCCTGAAACCTGAGGTTCTGATACCTCTCCCAAGGTATGGCAGTGAGGCAGGATTTGAACTCAGACCATGGATTCCCCAGTCCATTCTGCGGGGCTAGCCCGCCCAGGAGGAGCTCATAGTGAGAAAGAGGACAAAAGGGCACTGCTGTGGTCTGATGTGTCCTCCCGCAACTCATGCTCAAGTCCGAACCCCCAGTACCTCAGAATGGGACTGTGTTTGGAGTTAGGGTCTTTAAAAAGGTAATTAAGTTAAAATGAGGTCATGGGGCTGGTCCCTAATCCAATATGACCGGTGTCCTTATAAGAAGTGGAGATTCGGACAGAGACACACACAGAGGGGAGCCCAAGTGAGGACACAAGGAGAAGACAGCCATCTACAGCCAAGAAGAGGCCTCAGAAGGAACCATCCCTGCCCTGCCGACCCCGTGGGCTCAGACTTCCAGCCTCCAGAACTGTGAGACAATGAATGTCTGTTTAAGCCACCCAGTCTGTGGGACTTTGTTAGCTCTAAGAAGCTAACGCAGTGCAAAGGGTGTCCTGCCTCCCCTCAGAGTTTGGTCTTTTGTATCAATTAATTACAATATAGTGTGATTCATAAATGCAAAAAGCTAGGGGTGTTCAAGGGGGGAGGAGGAAAAGGGGGTATGCAGGGAAAGAGAGAGGGGAGCAGGGTAACCTGAGCAGGGTTTGGGGTTGGAATGAAAGGAAGGGAGTTTTTCAGGAAAATACAAAAAGGAGGAGCTACTAGGTGAGCTGAGGGGGTGAAAAGGGATTTGGTGAGCTGAAGGCAGTGTGGGCTCGAGAGGCAGGGAGTGAGCAGCTTCTGTGCCACGCTCACCAGCTCACAGATCTGGACAGAGTAGGATCCAGAGGAGAAAAAACTAGAAACAGGGAGGCCACTAAAAAATGATAGTACCAAGCCAGGCAGTGCTGATTTGGGTCATGGAGACAGAGGTGACAGGTGCAAGACACAGCAGGAGAGGGAAGAAAAGGGACCAGCGGCTCCTACTCAAGAGATGGGGGGGGCGTGGGGGGAGTCGCAGTGCCTCCCACACACTAGGCTTTCTGGAGGATGACGGCGTCACCAAGCAAGCACAGAGCTAGAAATAAAGGAGTCTGCTTTTCAACAAGCTGAGTTTGAGGTGCCTGATATACTGTTGCCTACACCTGTTAGAAGTTCAGGGGACATTTGGGTTCATCATTTTAGAGGCAAAAACACAAGGACATGAATGTGAGTACAAGTGACAGTTGGGAGGCAGAAGCCATGGCTGGAGAGAAGGACATCTGCGGTCCCAAGAAAGTATCAGAGACCATCACAGCCAGGAGGAGCCCAGAAGACGTGATGACTAAACGTCACGTGGGACCCTACATGGGATCCGGGAACAGAAGAGGGACGTTAGGTAGAAACTGAGGAAATCTGAGTAAAGCGTGGGCTTCGGTTCAGTAATAACGTGTCAGTATTGATTCACGAAGTGAAGGTGCGCCGTGAATGACGGGAATCTGGGTGTTGGGGGCCTCTCTGGACTATCTTGGCAACTTTTCTGTGAATCTAAAACTATTCGACATGAAAAGTGCACTTCAAAAGGGTATTAGGCTTGGTAAGAGTTATATTATATTGTTAAGGCAGAGAAACATAACTCTGGCATAAATTTTCTTTGAGGAGTGAAGAAGCCTTTTTGTTCCCCGGCGAACACGCACGGTGCTGTCACTCTGGAGATCAGCTCCCCCAGAGCGGCTGGCCTGGAAGAGCACTTTCCCTCCGGCGCCTCTTTATTGAATGAGTCACGCTGTGAATCATCTCTAACGAAAATGCTGCTCCCTGAGCTCACCCCACCTTGAGGGCACATCAAGGTGGCAGTAATAACACACTTCACATCCAAGCTAATCCTTCCACGTGACATGTCAGTGAAGAGGCACAACTCCTGTCAAGAAGAACTGCTTCATGTTGGAATATATAAGTGGGACACTTGAAAACATGGGAATAATCCTGTCTCACCCTGAACTAGGGTTATGACTGACATTTGGAGTGGGACATTTCTTCACTGCATGTGCCATATAGCTTCCCTGGTCCCTGGGCACAGTGACAACCAAAACCTGCCCCACACATTTCTGAACGTGCCAACTCCCACCCCCACCCCCTAGGGATCAATTAATTGAACTGTTCATGCCTGTGAAATTAAACTGGGAGTAAAGCAATAAAAAAAAATGTTAACGGAGTAGGAAAACAGACACCCTAAAAAGCAGTTGACTACACGTGATAAAACTGTACAGAACTAAATATACACACGAGTACAAGTAAAATTGGGGAGATCTGAATCAGACGGGTGGACGGTACCCAAGGTCGCTACCCCGGTTGTGATACAGTACTGTGGTTTTACAAGATGTTACCGTTGGGGAAAATTGGGTGAAGGGCACAAGAGATCTCTCTGTATTATGCCTTACGAATGCATGTGAATGTGCAATTATCTCAGAAATTTCAACCAAAAAAAGAACTTAAGGGCAGCCATAGTTGAATCATAAATGCTGATCTCCCCCCTCGGACCCGCCAAATTCTCCTACTCCCATTCAGCACCATACAGTGGGCAAAGGTCTGTTTATAGACTCGGGGAAACCAGCATTCAAGTCTTGACTATCACTAGCTGTGTGACCTTGAATAAAGTACATAACCTCTCTGAACTGCAATTTCCTCATCTAACAAATGGGAATAACAGGACTGACTCCCAAGTGTTGTTGGAATGATTAGATATTATATGTGCTCAATAAATGGCAGGGGTTCCTACTTTTCCAGCCCTTTGGTTGCTGGTTGGAGAACTTTGTCCCAAGTTTTCAGCCACCACTTTCTCTGTGCAGCACCTTCAACTCCTTTGTACGCTGTTTCTTGCCCTGCACCTGCCCCCCGAATCCTGGGCCACGGTGTTCAGTCCCAGAAGCCTGATCCAAGAGTACACCCCACACAAAACCCCTGCCCCTTCAACCCACTGCCTTCTGTGGGTGGGTCGAATGGTAGAGAAATCACCAAACCCCTTTTCCGCTGCCCCCAAAAGCATGGACCAGAGCCTACGCATCTCGAGCCCCTCAATGGCCACTGCAAGCACTGTTCAGTCTCTGTGCCAGCAGCAGCAGGCCCCAGGCTGGTGGGTACCACAGACCAGGATGGGACTTCATGAAGGACAGGGTCCTAGTATCACCTCCATTATCCCTCCTCCTCCTACGGCTCCACTTGCCTCCCTGACACCAAGCGTCCTCCCCCCGACCTCTTCCCTGCCCAGTCTCAGTGAGGCATGCTCCAACCAAGAAGCCCATTTGGCCCATCGTGCACCTCTTTTCCCAGGCTGGGTTCCACCATCACTGGCCATGGGGTAGTAATCGACCTGGCTGAAGCTAGGCCTGTCGGATTCTCCTTCCCAGGAACTGCAAACCGGGACCTGGAGATGCAGACGTGGGGAGGGCTTAGTGCTGAGCCCCATGAATGGCGGCCCCAGAGAGCAGGTCCCTGAGCTCCCAAGCTGAGACCCCTGGAGCTTCTCTGCCCACCCCAGGTATGGCAGCTCCAGGTCTTCCTCCAGCTCAGTTCTCTCACTGCTCCAGGGTCCTTCCACTTCCTTCCTTTTTCCCCACTTAGTGAACCAAATCTGATTTTGTTGCTTGCACAACCCAGAGCTCAAACAGGGGCTTGGAACCAAAAGTTGAATCAGGAATAAAGAGTATTTTTGTCCACTCATTCTCTGCCCTGTTTATCTCAGGAGGCTCTTTAGGGGCCCTGGAGCTAGGGCTGGTCAGGTAATTAGAAACACATGCACCCCCGTATGTTTCCAGAGAAACAGCTCAGACCGGGACCCCTGGGGAAGCCCCTGGATGCACCGAGGCCCCACCAGTCAGTACATTGATTTCTGGACACTTTCTCACCCTGACGGGCAAGTGCCGAGCCTTCCGTGGAAGTTGGCATCCCCCGTAGATGCTGCCCACCACCCCCAAGTCCAGGGACCCTGAAAGTGGCAGCTTCTGTGTCAGTGGCATCAGCTCGGCCTCCCCAACAAGTCAGCCTGACTCATGACAGGGGAGAAGGGACAAGCTTTATTTCTGGGAAGAGGACTGTTATTTTGTATTTAGCGTAACTCTGCAGGGCCCGCTGCGGGGCTTCGCTGGTGGCACTGGTAACTACAGGCCACCTCCACACATCCTGAGCCGACGTCTTCACTCATCATTGGCGTCATCCTTGTCTTTCTTCCCTTCCTCAGTGTCTCCTGTATCTTTCAGATTCTGGCGAGCAAACTCCTCAAAAACTAAATTTTCATCCTGGAAACTAAAATAAAACAGACAACATTTTGATCACTGCACGCTCTTTGAAGCCGAAGCTGAAACAAGATCCTTGATCTCCTTTTTGCAACAAAGGAACAGATCGAGGTTTTGCCCGTGATGGAACACGAAGCATGCCGCTTCCTCGTGGCTTTGGTCTAAGACCTCATTAACAAGCACAAACGAGAGCACGTGAAGGACACAGAGCCAGCAGGCAGACCCAGCGCAGCTGTGTGGGCCGTGCGTGCTAGGGAGCGGGAGGGCGGTGCAGGATGTGCCCCCTGAGCTGCCCTGAGCTCACAGCACGCACGCAAAGACTCAAAGGGGGGTTCCGGCTAGAGAAGGAGGTCCCAGGCCACAGGGAAAGCCAGGGCAGCGTTCAAGTGGCTTACCTTTCCTTAGCTGGAAGCGCACATCAGGGAGGAGATGGGGGCAGGGAGGGAGAGAGAGACATCTGTTAGCATAAATTCTGTCTTATACCTGTATCTGGAAAATTCCTACCTTGCTTAGGTGACTTTATAGTTTGCGGGATAATCCGGCCTAGATACATGTAATTCATGGTACTCGCATGTGATCCCTGCTTCTTGCCGATCCCACTCCCTTCCTCCCTGCATCTTTAACCACTGCTTCGCTTTCAATGTCCATGACCCTCCTCTCCTCCAAGGAAACCCCTGCAATCTCACCCCTAGGACCCTTGCCCTGATCATCCTCACCCCCTCCGTGTCGCTTCTCTTTCCGAAGTATTTCTCCCTAAGTGCCCTTCAGACGCTGTTAGGGTGCCTGCTCCAGGCCCCTCCACCCTGCTGGGCTCCGGAGGGGTAGGACCTGGGGCTTGACAGTTCACCAGCACCCCAGGGCTGAAATGTGCGCTAAAGGTTGAGGGCCACCCCCAGCTCTCTGTTTTCCACTTCTGTTAACACGCTGATCTCTTTCTGTTGGGTTGTTTGCATGTGTTTTGTGTCCCCGGATTAATTGCTATTGGTTTGAGTGGTTTTTGTTTCTTCGTAGCTTTCTGCCCACCTAGGAAAGCACTGGTGTAGTTAAAGAACCGCACCTGCCGCTTTTTGGGAGCACAGCAGTGGCTTGACGGTGAGCCACGGCTTCTGTGTCTCATCCCCAGCACCGTGAGGGAAGTTTCTATGCCGGTTGCTAGGCACCGGGGACCTAGAGAGCCTGGCTCCTCCAAACATCCCCTGGGCAAGAAACAGCCTGCAGCCCACAGTGCTAAGGGATCAGATGACACAAACTGGGTCCCTCGCCTTGAGGTGGACAACAGGAAGACTCAAATGCTCCTTCGGTACAGATGCTCTTGACAGGGGAGATAAAAACTTCCTGGCCTTTCTACAGCACTTACTGCCTACAAATTACTTGGCCTCAGGCTCTGGGAGGGCTTAACTACAACTCAGGCTTTCTCTGTTTAGAATCCAGAAACTAGGCGGAGAAGATATAAAGATACGAGATTTGGCGACTCATGGATCTCTAGAAATCAGAGTTTTGTGACCATGGGGTGATTTGTCCTAATCCTCGCTCCCTGTAAAGGGACCCAAATGTCCACCAACAGATGAACGGACAAACAAAATGTGGGTTTTGTCTCATGGTACAAAAGATCATTGTTTCGTCCTGACATTGTGATAAGTTCAATGTCAGGGCCATAATGACTAGAATACGAAAATGTCTGTGGAGGAAGAATAACTCCGCTTGTCCCAAATTAAGTCACAAAGTCTGTTCAAAGCTCCAGAAAACAACCCAACATAAACTATGGCATCTCCTCAGGTGGCCACCTTTGCAATGTCCTTGATAGGAACCAGAAGGCAGCTTAATCTCACACAGTTAAAAATAATCTTCTAATGATATAAGCATAATGAATTAAAAATGTATGACTAGACTGTACTTTTCTCCAAGGGAAGGTTTTGGCTAAGTGCACTGAGGGTCTGAATGCAAAATATTTGGAAAAGACACTTTCAGGCAAAATAATTTTGAGAGGAAACCTAAAATGAGTATGAGTGCTCATTCTAATGTGTAAATGGCATTTCATTATCAACATAGAAAAGCCATTTATAAAGTATGAGAAAAATAAACCGTGCTTGTTTATGCCCCTTTTACTTAAAATATTTCTTACTACTATAGCTATGCAGAGTTCTCATTCAGACAGGTCCGTTTTTCTTTCCTGTTTACTCAACTGCCTTAACACACGGTGGAGAATTTTTTCTCACAATTTCTGAGATTGCAACTGTATTATTTTTGCTGCTTCATTTACGTTTTTAGAAAGACATTTATGGCGATCGAACTTGGATACCATACAGTTCACCTCTTCCTGGTGTACAGAGCAATGGCGTTAGCATGTACACAGAGCTGGACAACCAGTGCCTTAACATCCACACAAGAGCCAGTGCATTTACAGTTCAAATGAGCTGAGGTGTCAGGAACCAAGGCCGACCCTCTTTTCTCGTATTTTCTGTATTCTCATCACAATGGCCCCGTCAAAAATATTTATCATCTTCTAAATGCCTGTTAACGCTCCCAGATGAAACAAGAGGGCTTTTGTTGTACAAAAAACTCGGGCTCTCAAATCTGTTTTTTACCTAAATCAACTTTAAATCTAAATGGACAGCAGAGCATCTACTTTTAACTCATTCCTGGTAAAACCTCACCAGATTGTCCCCCTCCAAGGCAAGGAACCTACATCCTCCACGCCCCATCCAGAGCGGGGCGGGCTCAGGACGGAGCCGATGAGGAATCGCACCTGGCTGCGCCCATGCTCAGAGGTGTGGTCAAGAAAGACTAAAATCCATAAATCTGCAAGTAGTGCAGAGCTGGAGAAAGCCAAGAAAGGACACGACTGACCTGCGTCCTCGGGTTGGGGGTGCATGAGGCGGAAGGGGACCTCAGTGGCCACTTCACTGGAAGGAAAGAAGAACGCTGATTAGCGAGAACACACACGCGCACACAGAGCTGTAAATCACACAGCAAGGAGCTGTGGCTACCGAGATTCACGAAAGATCCCCAGGCCCAAGCTGAAAGATGATTAATTCAGTGAGATTGAAAATAAAACAATGCAAATTGACCAAGGGGAAAACATAAATAAATAAAAACAAAACAAAAGATAAACCAGAAAGTGATCAAGTAGGAATTTTAAATGTCTTCCCTGGAACGTGGTCTAGAAACCTCCCGCACACATGACCGAGGCAGCCAGTATGTTTAGGTTCCTCTTACTCGTGGTTATTGGTTGCAGTGACGTGATATTGTGGGCAAAGACGAGGTGAAATCCTGGAGAAAGGATAGTTTCTAAAAATATTCTTTGCCACAGGGTACACCGTTTTTAATATGTTGAAATCTCTGTGAAGCTGGTGCATTGTGGGCTGGGCACGCTGCCTTGCTACAGAACGGAACAGAGATGAGCAGGAACCACCAAATCCCAAAAGCTAAAGGGCTTTGGGGTGACTTGGATTTACACAAAAAGAAGGAGGGAAAGAAGTCAGGAAGGTCTTGGGGATGCTTCCAAAGGCAGTGGGCATCGTTTCTCAACACCTCCCAGCAGAACTGCGAGAAACCAGCTTTCGCAGGTTGCTATTTGGGACCCCCAGGTTTGTTGTCTTTGATACCCCGAGAATCAAGTGGAGAAGGGAGGTGAAGAGGCTTACCTGGAGGTGAGCTCGCCCAGAAAGCTAGAAAACACAAAACAAATGGCGACGGTGACTGTCCGCAGCGGAACGTGACTTCATGTCCCATTGTTCAGAGGCAGGACACAGCCCAGTCCTCATGGCCCCCGCTCCCTAACCACAGCTTCTAGGATCTTTGCGTCCTTCAACGCTCAACTTCACTCCTCCTCTCACCTGTGAGTCCATCTCTTTCTCAGGAGGATTAAAATGAGGACTCACTTAGGTTCAAGCCATAACATTCAAGAATAAGCCACAGAGGGCATTGCGAGATGCCTGCTAGTCACTATCCTGGACTGCTGAAAGAAACTCCACCCTGTTTTCAGATCCTCTCAGGGAAAAGGAAAAAAAAAAGCACTATCCACTTTGAAAAATACAACAGATACAAACACTGTGCTAAAAAATACGCAGAATAGACCTGTGTTCTACTTTGTTGCCCCCCACCAAAATTTGGGGAATTCTTACCTACTTAGAAATATAGAACGTACGCATGGACTCTCCTTTGACAGCTGAACTACCCAAGGCTCATTACGGTAAAAGACAAGAGCCTTTGGCAATGGTATTTGAAAGGAAAATGAGAATTCAAGTTTTTTCTTTTTTTTTTTTGGAGACAGGGTCTTGCTCTATCACCCAGGCTAGAGTGCAGTGACGAGATCATAGCTCACTATAACCTCAAACTCCTGGGTTCAAGCAATCATCCTGCTTCAGCCTCCCATCTACCTAGGACTACAGGCACATGCCACTACTCCTGGCTAATCTTTTTCTTTTTTTTAGAGATGGGGTCTTGCTATGTTGCCCAGTCTTGTCTCAAACTATGGGCCTCAAGCGATCCTTCCACTTTAGCTTCCCAAAGTGCTGGGATTAAAGTTTTTCTCTTTTGATGAGATCAAAACAATGAAAGAAATTGGCTTCACAGGAAAATGGAAATCTGTTTCCTTAGAACTCAGATATTTGCACTCTTGCATGAAAAGTAGCCCCCCAAATCCTGTGATTACACGTTTGGGAAGGGAAGGGAAGGTCCTCCCTTTATGGATGTTTGCCTTCTAAGATGTAAATAAATGAAGATTTACTAAGAGTTCATTTTATAGCTGTTATTTTTTTTCTGAAGCACAATATAACATTCAACTAATTTTCATTCTTGTCTGTCAACTTCTACCACCTGGGCATATGCACACCTATTTTTGCAAAGTGGTACTAGTAGCGCACAAGTTTCACAGTCTGCTTTTCTACCTTTTTCCACATGACGTTATATTGGACAAAATTGTGAAACTAGACAAATTAAATCTCTTCCAAACTCTACTTGGAAATCAGTAGAAGCTGTGGGCTTTCCCTTGCTTTCTGCCTCCCAGTCACTCAGGAAAGTAGTCACCAAGACAGAGCAGACCGAGCATCGGCTCTGGGACACTCACCCCGACACCGTGAGCTTCACCTTGATCTGGTAAGACACCAGGATCCCCAGGACGGTCCGGTCTATGCCCTCCTTAATGCTGCCCAAAGAAAAGGGAAAAGGAGAGGATGCAGGAGAGCAGTAAAGTAAGCCTTTACCCTCCCATCCCAGCGCACAGGCGTGGGGGCATCTTCTCCAGGAATTGGTGAACTCAATCAAGCTGCCAAAGTCCTAGAACTTTACATGTTTGGGGCATTGGAGGAACTCCTGTGTCTTGTCCCAAGAAGTTCACAGAGGACAGAGCGTGCTTCCCTCTTCCTCGTGCTCAGCCTCTGCTGACGCTCATGCACCTGGTCATCCAGCCAGAAACCTCACCCTTCTTGGCTCCTCCCTCCCCCCACCTGCGCAAACTGCCATCCCTGGAAGGCACCCGTCCTCCTGCAGGCTCTGCCTGCCTGGGTTATCTCAGCAACTTCTCTCCCACTCGCCAGGCTCCTCCTCCTGAGACGTCTTCCAGGTTCGAGTCTTGGCAGGGAGCCTTTGCCCCTCATCCTTGGCGGTGCCCCAGCGCCCCCATGCACCAGCCTTGCCAAACACAAACTTGCCCCAGAACGCCCTCCTTTGCTCCTGGCCCCAGGACCTCAAGTTGAAGTACTCCCCCCTTCGCAAAGCCTTCCTGGACACCTGCAGGCAGCACTGGGTCTCCCCGCTCTGTGCATGTGGACCCTCTGTTATAGCCCTCACACAGGGAATCCTGATTGTTCTTGGCCATACCCGACAGCTCTGTGTCCCCAGCACTCAGCATCGGGCCTGGCACCCAGGGAGAGCTCAGTCAAAGTGTAAGTGAATGAACGGGGTGCATGAGACCCTCAGGTGTGCCCCGACAACAGTGTAAGGTGACCTTCCTCGACAAAAGCTTGATTCCGGATTCCACTAGTACGGACTGAATTCCTACTATCTGCCAGGCACGGTGCGGGGCATTTCATCACAGGCTGTTCCCGCATGTGATCCAGCACGGAAGGCAGGAGTATTTGAGGGTGCTAAGAGCAGGAACTGAGGTATGGAAAGACTATCGTGAGCACGTAGCTAAGACGCCGTGAGTGATGACAGCAAACATGCTGCAGAACCCTGGAGGCTGCAGCTGTGCTGACAGCTCTGGGAAGGGAGCCGAGGTGGTGGCCAGGCAGGTGCTGTGCCTCCCATAGGAGGCACCTTGGACACGTGATTCCAGGACCACAGTGCTCCCCAAAGAACTCCCTCGGCGCGCTGGGCCCTAGAGCACCTTTAACACATTGACTGCCCTGCCGGAAAAAAAATTTTCCTTGGGGCCATGGTGTTTCATTAGGAAAAGAGAACAAAAACTTCAAAAAACAACGATCCTCTCTAATTTAACGAAAAATATGTTATTTTGTATTGTTTTCTGTGCGTGAGTTAGATGCAACTTGAAAAATAGTTCACACAGCTCCCAAGGTGGAGAGACGTGAGTCACATACGCTTCACGAGGCCCCGGGCTCAAAACTAGTGTGAGTCAAAGACAACTCACGTGGCAGTTAATGTGTTAAAGAGGACAAAATACATTTATTCTTTGACTCCTACCTGCTTTAGGCCAAATGTTTGCTCTCTACCCTGCTGGTCTCAGAGAATGTGAGTGTCAGGCCATGGGGTCAAACACGCCAGCCCCTTGCCCGTTGGCATCACCTCAGAGGTGGTCTCCTGGGGAGCCCCCAGCACATCACTTGGGGAGGTGGCAGTGAACGGGCCTCGAGCTTGGGTCTCCTACCCCAGACGCTCAGGGTTCACCAGCAGACACGCCCCCGGAGCAGAAGCCTGACGGGCAGCCCAGAGCAGCAGCGCGCGCTGCCTCGGAGCCTCCCTGCGCAGCCCTTGCTAGATCTGCCGCCTCAGTGGGCCAGCGCATCTCTGAGCCAGCTCAGCAGATCAGTGCTGATTTTCATTATATTCAGTCAACAGCTGTGGCCACCAGGACCTCTCGTTCTCTACTTTTCCTGATGGAAATGAATAAATGAATGACTTCAGCCAATTGCATTGCCCGGTTTATCTGCTCAGGGCACTACACTAGCTCTGATGCTTGGGAAAGTAGTATCTGACATTTCTGGAGCACTTCCTGGGTGACAAGCAGCACATTTTACATGGACTGTCTCTTAATCCCTATGGCCACTCTATGAGATTGGACTATTATCACCCTCACTTCACAGACGAGAGAACTGAGGTTCTCAGAGAGCTCAAGTCATTTGCCCCGGGTCGCCCAGAGGGCGGACAGTGGAGCTGGGCTTAGCGCAGAGACGTCTCCAGAGCCCACAGGTGTAACCCCCACCTCGTACCAGGGTGGGACGGGATCCCTGTTTGGGCCCCTGAGTCTGCGCTCCACACCGCAAACGCCAGGCCGTCGTGCTGCCTGTGCGCGCCTGTGAACCCCAGGGCACAACGAGAAGGGGAGCCACCCATCAGTCTCGGCTCTTGTCCTGAGCCTCGAGCCTCACATGGTGCTGGAGGCGAGGTTCGTGTCCTCGTGCTTGATCTTCCCGTCCAGGGCGATGCCTCTCCTTTCTCGATTGTTGGACAGCAAGGGCACCAGCGTCAGCGTCTTGGTCAAAGTGCTGTTTGGTGGCACTTTTTCTCTGGAGGAAGAAAAACAGAGAGGAGATTTATAACCATAAAAGCTACCGTCAACCCCACCAGACCCTACTTGCCATTTAGCATCTTCCAGGATCGAAGTATCCGTATGGACTCACTAGGAAGATCAGTTTGGGTGCCTGTGAATTTGCCTTATGAGAAGCAGAACAGTGTTACTGAAATCCCGGAGTGGGCTGGCAGCAACAGTAGGGCATTTCCTCAAGCATCTTGGCCTGCTCTGAATTGCTGAATTTCTAGAACATTCTATGGCATTAAATTAGACCAACTGGTGCAAGAGTCAATCTCCTGCTGAGACTTTGTGAACAACGCAGTGGGCTGCAGAGCACTGTGGCTGGTGTCTGCAACACACCCAGGCTGGAAAGGCTCTTGCTGCTGAACGCCGTCGCTCCTGGGGGATCGAGTGTGACTGCGTGGTGGGTGGAGGAGAAGGGCAACGCGGGGCCCTCCATTTGCGAACCCCACACGGGACCGGCTTGGGTTCAAAGAAGCACATGCCCTTCTCTACCAGATCTTGATTATCAGTCGGGCTGTGGGTTTCCCAACAACTGACAGATGGCAGGGACCCCATGCCAAAGGGTGGGTCTGGGATTGAGCTGGGGACACAGCAGCGAGCGTTTCTCCAGGGCCTGGCAGCATCGCTGGGATCACGGTACATCCTCTGAGGCTGGGAGGTCGGCTCTGCCACTCGTGTGCACACCCTGTGCCAGGCCTGGTCTCAGGCCTGTCCTCACAGCCTGTCACCTTATCCTCTCATAGCCCTATATCAAGAAGGTGCTCTCAAGATCCCCGTTTTGCAGACGGGAAGTGTGCCCACGGTCACACGGCTGCACAGTCTCTGACGGCAGAGTCCATGTGTGCCAGCAACCCACCCTCCATCCTATAGCCACCAGAAGAAGGCAGAGTGTGGCCTGAAAACCCTGCCCAGGAGCTGGCATCAGGACTGTTTCCTGAGCCTGTTCCAAGAGAGCTGGAAGTCTGAACTGCCTCCTTCTGGAAGGACTGCCCTGTTTGATTTCCCTGGGGAGTCTATAGCAGCTGCAGCTTAACTTGCCTTTAGTGTATATGGGCAGCTCTTTACAGAATTTTGCTTGAGCCCAGGGTGGCCCACGTCCTCCCATCTGGGTCGGGGTGGAACCTCTCTTTATAAGCTTAATTGGGCAGTAGCATTGACAGAGGCAGAAATTGCATCATAAAGGTGACTGGAATAGGAAGGGGGCCCTGGGCTGGGTTCGGATGAGAGCCGTTCCTGCTGCAGAGCTTGCCAGAGGAGTGTGCCAAGGCCCTGGGGCCACTTCCCAGAGTGCTCAGGATCTGGGATTGGGTGGTGGGGAGTGGCTCCGGAGTCAGGTCTGACCTGTTTCCAAGGAGGTCTGCCCACCAGAGCCCCAGGAACCACAGGGTTCTAGGACAATGGCTCATGCTCTGCAGCCTTCTGGATGGCCATTAGCCTGAGATCTGCTAGCATGACCTGGCTCAGCTTCCAGCCTACCCTCACCTTTGCGGGGGACCCTGGAATGATTTCCAGTTTCCTGGGAATCATTTGGCCCAAAATGCACCCAAGAGTTTAAAACAGGCTATATATTAGAGGAAAACTCAGCCAGGAGCATTTGCCTGTTGCTGTTGAGCATACGCTGAAAGGCGAGCCAGGGCCAAGACCCCCAGGGCACCAGGGTGCACAAGGACTACCCTAAAAGGTAGGGCAGAGCCCAGGCCTGGCAGAAAAGGTGGCAGTTCTTTCCTGCTTTCCTCCCCTGCAGACCTGTATTGCAACTTAAGGCTGAATCTGTTTTGAGTAAATAGTAACAGTTTTTCTTAAAATTGCATTTTTAATATAATGTAATAGTATCGTAGTGAAACAGTTTGTCTTTCCTCACTACCAGCTCCAACCTTCCTCTAACCCTGGTAATATTTGTTACACACAATGGTGCTTAGAACATGCCAGCGAGGCAGAGAGGAAAGACCTGCCCCAGCTCTCCTCTCAGGGTGTCTCTCCTCCCCACTGCCAAGCCCGAGTAGTAGATAAATCTGTCTGACTTCCTGGCACAGAGCAAAGGTGGGCAGGTCTCTCATGCCAGCATGGAGGAGCCATTGCAGGATTCTCATTTGGTTTTGATTTTAACAAGGGGAGAAAAGTCATTCACAGCAACGGGCTAAGAAAGAATGGATACATGGGTCGGGCGCGATGGCTCATGCCTATAATCCTAACACTCTGGGAGGCCCAGGTGGGCGGATCGTTTGAGCTCAGGAGTTCGAGACCAGCCTGAGCAAGAGCGAGACCCCCGTCTCTACTAAAAAAATAGAAAGAAATTAGCTGGACAACTAAAAACATATCTAGAAAAAATTAGCCGGGCATGGTGGCACATGCCTGTAGTCCCAGCTACTCGGGAGGCTGAGGCAGGAGGATTGCTTGAGCCCAGGAGTTTGAGGTTGCTGTGAGCTAGACTGATGCCACGGCACTCTAGCCCGGGCAACAAAATGAGACTCTGTCTCAAAAAAAAAAAAAAAAAAGAAAAGAAAAGAAAAACGGATACATCATTCTAATCTAGCTGTCATTGGTACAAGATTTTCAAATTGAGAAGGTCCAATGATGGGGAATCCTAGCCAGGGTAGATAGTTCATTTGACTCTCTGGTGGGGACAGAAATAGTATCTACTCCTACCCACCCATTCCCAGGACAAATAAAAAGGCCCTACTGTTCCCATGGTGACATTTCCGACTGCACTTCTCTCCTGTCCGTCATTCTTTAGCTTGGCCTGAGCCTCGGAACCTCCGTGAGACGCGCAACGGAGGCGGAAGGCGAACATGGGGTAAGACGCTAACTCGCTTTGCGGCCCCTGAAGGGAGAAAGGGGAAGGAAGCGGAAGGCTGGCACGCTCATTGAGCGTCCTAGTTCCCTCTTCAGCCATGAACAAAAGAGGAACTTGACGAAGAAGGCCAGGCGGCCCAGGAAATGGAAGCCCAATCAGCTACTCACTGTGTTTCCTCTGTCGCCACGGGCTTGACGTAATAGTCGCTTGAGTAGAGAACCACATTGGCCACTTGTTCCACTGCAAAGGGAAGACAGGAGTCAGGTGATCAGCCCCAGGTCCCTCCACGCACGTGCTTGGCCCTGCTGGCCTTCCAGAGACACGCTGCTCTCACCTCTTAGATGACCATTTTAGTCTACTTCCCAGGTTCGGCCCTCAGCCTGCGGCGTCAAGGCTGCGGTTTCCAAATTCTGTCCTCAGCCCGTTTCTGGTCACCCGTAACTGGCTCTGTGTCATCTCCCACCCATGACTCAGTCTCTGGAGACTGCAGCTCCCAGGAGACACCTCCTCTCCTCGGAGCTATACCCCTGGTGTCCTTCAAAGGTGCACTATCTGCCAGCGTCCCAGAACTCACCATCTGCTCTCATTCCCCAAACCCAGCCCCTTCCAACATCTTCTGCCTTATTTAATGAGCATCTTCCCTCCTGCGCTCCAAGAAACCATCTGGCATAGGGGGCCCCGCCGGGAGGGCATGACCACGGAAAGGCAGGAAGATCACCTGTCAGGGATATTGTCCCAAGACAAAAGCCAGCCCTAAGCGGGCACCGGGTTGAATGAGATGCCCTTTCAGGTTTTCCTGCCTCTGCCACCCTGCTGCCCATGACAACAGAGACACACGGGCAGTTCCACGGACCCAGAAGGGCCTTATTGGGCCAGAGAAGTACTCCTCAGGAAGTACGGTCAGGCTGAGAAATTCCAGAAGACTCTGCCCTCTAGTTCTGAGAAGAAGGTCCTACTCACCTAGTGCTTTAATCTTCTTCACTGTCTTCTCCGTGTTATTGGTCACAGTCACGGTCACAGGGATGGGCTCCCCGTGGAAGTAGATCTGGAAAAGTCGGCAGACAAGTCAGAAAAGGAGAACAGAGTGTGGTGGCACCTTTACTCTCAGGGCTTTCTCGACTCATCTCCATCCCCTTAGCTAGAGTAAAGGCGGCTGAATTCCTGTACTCTTAAGGAAGAGGAAATGATGGCCAGCCCTCCAGGGAAGGGTCCGGAACACGTTCCGTCCAGTCCCTGGGAGGCAGGGGAGGAAAACAGAGTTCTGACCGTCACATGGGGGAATCTAGGGGGGTCTTCAGTGGAGTCATGAGGTTATGAGGGGCAGGGTGAGTGAAAGGAAAGGAAACCTCCAGCAGTGACCCCGTGCAACCTAGCCCTGGGTGGGTGCACCCTCGCATGTGTGCACACCCACACACAGATGCGCACACAGTGTGCACACGACCGTTGGTGGCCAGAGGGACCAGAGACAGCCTCCCACCATGACACCTCTAATAGATGACATCACCCCTTGTGGCTTCTGTGAAACTTAAATTTCCTGGGCAGTAAAGAATTTGGGATGCCACACCTGGCCATGCTGCATTAGCGAATGAGGCCCACAGGGTGGAGGGAGGGCAGGGACAGCTGTGGCGGGTGTGAGAAACACCCCTGTCCTGTCCCCGTCTGTCAGGACGGCTCCTGGGTGGCATGCAAGCCAATCTGACCTTATTCCAAGGGTCAGGGTAACTAGTTCCAAATTGTGAAAAACGTCGTTTTTTCAGCTATCTTAGAAACAAGGCTACTTGCGATGCACCCACACAGTCAGAGGCTGGGGCTGGTGAAGAGGGGGCACCGGGCCATCCCCAGGCCTGCTCCCCCATGGGGCGTGGCAACGGTCGGTGGGTTACCTCTTTGCTGAGGGAGACTGTGAGGTGCAGTGGCTTGTCAGACATGAAGAACTGCCAGGACGCCTCCGCTCGGGGCTGGGGGCCCATTTCGGGGGGAGCGTGTTGTACTTTCCGGATCAGTAACCGCACGGAGCTCCTGCAGAGAAAGTCCCAGAGAACCCGGGATGAGCGCCTGGCCGCCGCAGGAGGGCCTCGGGCCTCTCCCCACGGTCACACCGGGATGCTTCAGGAATGAAGAGATGGGATGAACCAGAAGAGGGACAGGACATTGAGCTGAGCCAGAGGATCTGGTTTCCGGTCCCTCCTCTGGTATGCCACCGGCCAGGTGGCACGGGGCTGGGCCACGCCCTCCAGAGCCACTTATGGCCTCTGTCGGGCTCCGGCTCTGCCTCCTTCTGGGTAAGGCTGATGTGTGACTGCACCATGTCCCTTATGTGTCACGTGACGCACTATTACTACCATGCATTATCGTACGTGTCCAGAGATGCGTATGTGGAGCACGAGGAGAAAATGTGAACGACACAGTATAAAAAGAAAGCTGAGCCCGGGGGCTGGGAGGCTGGGAGAAGAGGGGCTGTTGCTTACTGGTTACGGACTTGCTGTTCCAGGCGGTGGAAAAGTTTTGGGTATAGAGAGTGGTGATGGTTACACGACATTGTGAATGTTAACCCAGTGACTGCCTCATTAGAAAAAAAAATTTTTTTTCCTTGGGGCCACAGTATTTTATTACGAAAATGGAATAAAAACTTCAAAAATAAAACAAGCCTTTCTCGTTTAATGAAAACTGTGTTATTTTATATTATTTTCTGTGCGTGAGTTATATGCACTTGAAAAATAGTTCACGCGGCTCCCAAGGTGAAGAGACGTGTGAGTTACATACGCTTCACGAGGCCCCGGGCTCGAAACTAGCGTGAGTTAAATGCAACTCACACAGCAGTTAAGGTGTTAATGCCACTGAATCGTACATTTGAGAGTGGTTAAAATTATCGACTTCCTGTTTTATATATTTTACCACAGTAAAAATATTTTAAAAGAAGAAAACGAAAGAAAGGGGAAGTCTGGAAGCTTTTAGGGACTTGCACGAGTCCTTGAGGTTGCTAACTCCCTGTCTTTATCCGTAGGCAGGTCAGTCCCTACATGCCCCAACCTGGAGCAGCACCCTCACCCCGGCCACGCTGGCTCTGTGGGAAGAGTCCCGCCACACAGAGACAGAGTGGGGGCACTTGCTCACCTCCGCCCCCACACCCCGCACCCCTCGCCCACTCTCACTACACTCTCACCTCTTCGGGATTTTGTCCTCTTCGCCATCGGCGCAGTCTGTGGCAAACGCTTTGACCTCGAAGTCGACCCCACAGCACTGTTGGGGACAGAGAGCAGACAGGCAGTCAGCACCCCCCTTCCTGGGCATGCATGAGGACAGAGGGTCACAGCTGATGCAGGCCACGTGACGTGGCACCACCTCTCTGTGTCTTAGCCATATCCTGTGCAAGGCTGCACCACGAAGCCTGCATGTGGAAGTGTACTAGGCCGGGCGCGGTGCCTCCCGCCTGCAATCCTAGCGCTCTGGGAGGCCGAGGTGGAAGGATCGCTTGAGCTCAGGAGTTCGAGACTGGCCTCAGCAAAGAGTGAGACCCCGGCTCTACTTAAAATAGAAAAATTAGCCAGGCGTGGTGGTGCGCATCTGTGGTCCCAGCTACTCGGGAGGCTGAGGCAGGGGGATCACTTGAGCCCAGGAGTTTGAGGTTGCTGTGAGCGAGGCTGATGCCTCAGCACTCTAGCTGGGTGACAGAGCAAGACTCTGTCTCAAATAAAAAAAGTATACTAATAACAAAATAATGACATTAGCATGAGGAGTGCGCCATGGACCCAGAGCCCCCCAGGCAAGGGGAGTCAGCCTCCTGATGTGCCAGGAGTCACGGAGGGTGACTCGCATCCTGGCTGGTCCTCGCCTCCCACCGCCTCACATGCTCCGTTGTCCTCAAACATGACTCCATGTACGTGTATGGTCCTGACTTCCTGCTGCCTACAGCAGGGGCCAGAGGCACAGGTGCTTCCAGGGCCAACACAGTGCCCTGCGGGGATGTGTGCGCCCTGACCCCGGTGGTCACTGGCTGTTCGGTTGCAGCCAAGCACGGACAGGCAGCAACAGCACCTGATGCTGGCAGTTCTTAGAATTTTAAAAATAAACTGGACATGGAATTCGGGGCAAAATCACCTGATTTTTAAATTAACTAAATACAAAAACTTTGAAGCATTGCAGGGGCCAAACAATCATATTTGCTGGTGACCTTCCACTCTCAGCCCCAGCATGTGACTCCCTGGGCCTCCCACACAAGCCCTCCAGAGCCTCGCTCATCTCTGCACGTTCACCGAGTGGGGGAGCCCACCTGCCCCGCACCAAATGCCCGGAGGGGAAGTGGAGTTGGCAGCCAAGTACGTGAACCCAGCTGCGTCCACAGAGGCATCTAAGCCACAGATTTATTGGTTCTGCAACTGTGGAATCGCAGCAGTCCTAAGCTCTAGGTTGAGAATAAATATGCACGGCTCCCCACGCCAGCTCCGCTCTGCTCACCCACTGCCCCCAGCCTTATTGCTGCTCCTGCATGAGCCACGCTAGTCCACGAATTGGGCCTGGCATATGTGTTCCTTCTTCCTGAGATGCTTGTCTCCCTCTCTCTTTATATTTATATATTTATTTGGCAAACTCCTATGTATCCTTCAAGCCCCAGCACAAAGGGCTCCTCGGCCGCAGAGCACCAAGTCCCCAGGCACTTGGACGCTGCTCCCAGGCTCTCTGGGCCCAAGGCGTACCCCCTTTCCTGCCCGCTCCTCTCCTAGAAGAAACAGGCGGTGCTTTGTTTGGCCTGTACAATGTTGTAAAAATCAAGAAAATTTGCTAAAAAATCTGAATTTCGGGCCTCTCTTTAAAAGCACTGTAAGACCTGCCGAAGCTGACTGTATCTTCCCCTCTTCCTCAGTGCCCTCATCTTCCCCCATCTCGGCTGCCCACACCCCGTTTTCCTGGGCCAGTGGCTTTCAAATGTTTCAGAAGTAAGATTTCTAACGTGGCCCACGGAACAGACACGCGTGTGTGAAACAACTCTCGTGACACCATATTTAGCTTTGCTATGTGTGAAGCACTCTGAGGTTTCCCATTCCGTTCCATTTCTTCTACTCTATTCTAGTCCATTCCAGCCCATCCCATTTTTAAAATGCCATTGCTGATGCACTGCATTGATTTCACAAACCACTAAAGGGTCAGGCCCCCCGCACTGAAAAACACCGCCCTAGCCCTTGCCGTCCGTCACTGCCCCCGCCCCCGCAATCCTCTCTCTGCCCTCACGTCTTATCCTTTTAGCTCCCTCCCTTGTGAATCCCAGACGCGGGTGACTCTTAAGGCCTTAAATCCTTGGGTCCCAGCACCTGTCACTCTGCTCCCGTCCTCACTACTTCTTCTGTGCCTAGAGTCCCTGGTCCCTGCCGTCACGCCTCCCTCACACACTCGCCCCTCCATAGCACGTGCTTGGCCGGCTCCAACCCCACCCCGTCCTCAGCACGGCTGTCCCAGTGGCCCTTCGGAAACCTAAGTCAGAGCCTGTCGTTCAGAGCCCACCAACGGCTCCCGCTTCACTCAGGCAAAACCCCAAGTTCCTGCAATGTGTACAGGTTTCCATGATGAAAAGCCGTTTTTAAAAGTCTATCGAAGAAACGAACAAATCCGTGGCATTTCTTCTTGAACTGACCTTGCCTGCGTCTTGCGGAGCTGGCTGCAGCATCACTGAACAGGGCAAGTAGTCAGGAAACTGTGGAAAGGAACAAGTAAAAAATCGTTCTCTCAGGGGGTTCATTCCACAGGTAATATATGATCCTCACACAGAAACTGGAAAATGAAGATGTTAAACAAGAAAAAAGAAAAAACATATTCACCCAAACCGCTGACACCCAGATTAGCGTTGCGAACACGACCTTCCCACAATGTTCTACGTGTGCACAGACGCACAAATAAGGATGTACACGTGTGTATATGTTCTACAGAAATAGAACCGAGTGATGAAGACACCCTTAGCCCGGTGTACTCACTTCATTAACCCTACCCTATGCAGAAAGCACCGTGAAAGACAGTTCTGCGCCATCACTGTTAGGGCTCCCGAAACACACACTAATGTGGCCAATCCCCTTTATTGGCTACTCAAACAGTCTTTATGTTTTGCCCTTATATACAATACTGCAATAAATATCCTTCTTTATATACCTTAGCACAGTTTCAGCCAATTAATTCCATAAGCTTATGGTGAGGAAGAGAAATCACATTTTGTGAGGTTTTCAATACATGTTGACATGCTGTCCCCAAAAGGTTCTGGTGCCTCAAACTCCCAGCACACATGCATGGAAGCACCCAGGACCATATCACTTTTTAAAATAATAAAATGTAATTTTGTAAAAAAAAAAAACGTAGTCAAATAGAATGCCATTTACCATTTAAACCATATCAAATACTCAGTTTACTGGCATCGTGTACCAGACATCCACGTTATTCTGCAATAATCACCACCATCCAGCTCCAGAACTTTGTCATCATCCCAAACTGATGCTCCGTGCCCATTAAACCCCAACTCCCCATCCCGACTCCCCATCCCGACTCCCCATCGCACCTCCCCAGCCCCTGGGAACCTCTGTTCTGCTGTCTGTGTGAATCTGACCACCCTGGGTCCCTCCCGTGAGTGCAGTCGTACAGTGTCTGTGCTTTCGTGACTGGCTCCCTTCACTTGCGTAGTGTGCTCCAGGCTCACCCGTGTTGTAGCACGTGTCAGAATTTTCTTCCTTTTTAAGGCTGAAGCATATAGCTTTGGAGGAGTATATGGTCTTAATGCCAATAAACATGCTGGTAAAGAGGGTGGCGGTAGCTTCCCCACATCCAGCTCACCCCAAACTTCAGAGAGCACCACTGGTCATCAGGTTTCACTGGGTGAGACACGGCCCTCCAGAGAGGTGAGGGGCTGTATTTCCCGAGACCCCCCAAACCGTGGACAAGGCTAAAGATGACGCCTTTTCACTAAGATCTCCTGTCCTGTAGGGAACGCTTTCCTGCTTAGAACTCCCCAGGGCCAACCGAGGGGCACTTCTGTGCCCTTTCTTTTTATAGCAGAGCACGTGAAGGAGAATACATGCTCATGTAATTAGGTGGTCGGACAAAGGGACGTATCCAAACGGTGGGTTGAAACGGTGCCTTCGAAGGCCGGGAGGCTATTTTGAAGGACTTAAAAAAAGACAATCACAGACCGTGCAATCTAGAATTTCTTTCAAGGGTGCAATTTACAGGCCCACAGATGTGAAGTCCTTCCTCTGTCCCCTTCCCTGTGCCCCTATTCACATCATAGGGTGCTGTGGGTGCAGGACGCAGGGCCAGGGCCAGGAGTCACCCACCATGAGCAGAAAGGGGTATGTGTTGCCCCCCAGCTTCTTCAGCAGGCTATCCTGCAGTTTCGTGGGCGTGTTCGCAGCCCCCACAGGAGGGTACACCTGGACCCGAGAGAAGTAGAGGTCCCTGCGGAAGCTCAGGCCCATCACGTCGATGTCCTCCTGGCCGTAGCGGAAGGCGCAGGTCAGAGAGACATACACTGGGAAAAAGACGAAGACAGCGTCAGACGTGCCCTCGGCCCGGCGTCCACCACCAGGCGGCGTGGTGTGGGCAGCGGGGTTCCAACATTTAGCATCTGGAAGCGACGGGGTTTGAGGGAACCGTACTATGCAGCTGGCCCACGCATTTTTAGAGAATCAGCACATTCCCCGGGGTTACTGTTCATTACTCTACAGGGTATGCGAGAAGGTTTGAAAGCATCTTTCTTCCAACCGCATCATTTTGCCAAAATGGAAGTCTACGGCAGAGAACTCAAATCGCTGTCCACCCGACTCCCTTGTCCCCATCCTGCCCTCCGTCCCTTCATCCAGCAGCTCAGTGACCTCAGGAGGCTCTGAGACAGCGCGGCTGCCGGGTCCTGGGGGCAGGCTGTCGGGGTGGAGCGCGGGGGGACTGCTGGGCGCAAACTCGTTCCGCCTTCTGTTCGCGACTGCAAGTGTGCCCCCAGCGGACCGAGAGAACTGCACGAAAGCTCACTACGCAGGTTTTGAAAAAGACACAAAGCACATATTTCTCGAATATAAAGCACAGCAGAAGTGGCACCTCAGTACTTGCTAGCTATTGGTTGCGGATTTTGCCTATGTCAGCCCCGAGGGTGACTGCCCTTTGCCACCAACTCAGAAGAACCACTGACCATTCGCCCACCCCTCATTCGAGGTGCCCGGAGACGGCCGGCCTCACGCCTGCCCTCACCAGGAGGGGCCTTCCCTGAATGCAGGCCCCCTTCTCTGGCCGAGGGCACGGGCTTTTAGGACTCCACCAGGCTCCTCCTGGTGCCAGAGAGAAGCAGGGCACCCAGGAGGAAGGTGGAGACGGCACAGGGGGCAGCTGGGGACCCCATTTTGGCCATGCCCCCTCGATGCTGAGAGCCTCATAGCTGACATATTCCAGTGGGCACTTCTAGGGTTCGGAACAATGCCTTGTGGTTGCCAGTAGCAACCACTCAAAAAGCCATATTTAGAATGGAACTGAGTCAGTGACATTATCATAAGGATAGCTTGAATCCGTTCTAATTTAGTTTACGCAACTGGGATTAGTAACAAGTTCCTTGCCACACACATCACAACTGCCAGAGACCTTCAAGGGCACCGTGACACCGCGGTTCAGAACCACGGAAGGAGGCATAGAAATAAATTCCGGGTTTTATTCCACCTGCCGCCCAGCAGGTATGGTTTTCCACTTTTTGGATAAAGCCACCAAGGAGCCCTGAGTCTGCGCCTAGCACAGATTAGGAGCGACAGGCCTGGGCTCCGTCTACCATCCGCTTATCCGCTGCCCTGGACGATGGCTTCGCCGAGTCCTGCCAGCTCCGGCATGACCAGGAACCTTGTCCTGGGCATCGCGCAAGGGAGCGGGGGGTGAGCAGGCCTGGCGCCGAGCGCATGCCCTCCTCTTTCCCGCCCGTCCCTCCGCACGAAGGCCCCGTTCCCAGAGCCGGCCGCAGCCCCGCCTGTCCCTCCACCGAGGACAACGAGCGCCATCTCACCTTTCTTTCCCTTCACGAGCTCGGGATCAACCAATACGACACCATCTAAAGCAAGAGAGGGAGAGAACAGTGAGGGTGGAGGAAGTCAGAGAAACCAGATGCTACTTTAAATACCGTATGCGTTTTTTACTTGCACATGTCATCCATGTTCTTTACAGGAAAATTAGAAAGAGAA
>NW_012152008.1:713517-737250 GCF_000956105.1 Propithecus coquereli | reverse complement strand
ATCTCACCTTTCTTTCCCTTCACGAGCTCGGGATCAACCAATACGACACCATCTAAAGCAAGAGAGGGAGAGAACAGTGAGGGTGGAGGAAGTCAAAGAAACCAGATGCTACTTTAAATACCATAAACATTTTTTACTTGCACATGTCATCCATGTTCATTACAGGAAAATTAGAAAGAGAAGTTAGGTGAAGAGAGAACAAAGTCATTCAGATTCCCACTACCCTGAAATATGCATTGTCGAGATACTGGTGCAGAATTTTTTTCCACACATATATGCATTTAATTATATGAATGTTTTTACTATTAAAAAGATCCTATTATATATACTGTTAATTTAACTACTTTCCTCAAACCACTGCACACTGCAATCATCTGTTCATGTTCACACATGTATGTACCTATGCACATATATAAAACATGTGCTAATCCTTTTGCTAGCTACATATTACTGCGCTGAATGGATGTCCCATCAATTACTTAATGGACCTGCTAGTGTTAGGGGATTTGGGTCGTTTCCAGTTTTCTCATCATAATGACACTGTGATGAACAATCTTAGACATAAAGCTTTATATTCTCCATGACTTTTAAAAAATAAATTGTAGAATTGGATTTTGCTTTTTGATAACATGGTGCCAAATCACCTTCCAAAAAGGGTTTTGCCAAAGAACGTTTTCATCTTCGGTGCCTGGAACTGCCAGTTTTTCTACTTTTTTAAAAAAAGTTTTTGCGTTGAAATAATTATAGATGCAGAAGAAGTTGCAAAGATAGTACAGTATCCTTCATCTACTTTCTTCCAGTGGTTACATCTGACTTAATTATAGGACAATATCAAAACTAGGAAGCTGACACGGCACGTTTTGAAGGACACTTTGGTTCTTTCCAGTTTGGAGCTATTATTATACGAATAAAGCTGCTATGAACAATCGTGTGTAGGTTTTTGTGAGGAAGGAAGTCTTCATTTCTCTGAGACAAATGCCCAGGAATGCGATCATTGGGTCTTACAGCGAGTGTGTGGTTGGTTTTGTAAGAAGCTACTGAACGAGTTTTCAGAGTAGCTGCACCATGTTACATCCCGCCAGCAACGCGTGAGTGGTCCAGTTTCTCTGCATCCTCATCAGCATTTGGTATTGTCACTGTCTTTAATTTCAGCCATTTCATTTTGGTGCCATATTACGACATCTCAGTGTGGCTTTAATTTACATTTCCCTTGGGGCTAATGATGCGGACGTTTTGCCAAGTGCTTATTTGTCACCCCTGTGTCTTCTTAGGTGAAATGTCTTTTCATGTCTTTTGCCCATTGGCTCATTGGATTTAGCTTTTTTTTACTGTTAAGTTTTGAGCATTCTTCATATATTCTAGAAAAGTCCTTCGTCTCTTCACACTCTAAAACTGTTTCCAATCAGCCGGTGGCACCTCATTGATGTTTTAGTTTGCATTTCTTTAATTAGATTATTAGCAAGACCGATTTTTAAAAATACAAAACTAGCAGTTGTCTGATGACTTAAAGGAAAACCAGCATTAAAATTTTACTGCAAACAACTTACCCACAGGCTCTACTTGGCTGACGTGGTCTACATAGTCTCTCTTCCCCAGGTAGATGGTCACCTGCGGGAAGAATAGGTGTGGGTTCTAAACGGCCAGAGAACACTAAGCTAAGGCATCCGTGTTAAAAACTACCAAAAAACAAATCTTGTCATAGTCTTGAAAAGAGGAGGCTCTGCAGTGTGTCTGTCGCTCCCTTCTCTCCTGACTAGGCTGCGGGCAGAGACGAGGGATTTCAGGCAAGGTGCCCTCTATCCTCAGTCCTCATGTATCTGCTCTGAGGAATTCTTCCCACCTCTTTGGATGGTCAGGGGCTCCCTGCTCTCTCCACCTTTCCCCATCGAGCCCAGGTCTGATATCAACCAGGAAACTTGTTGAATTAACTGATAACACTTTAGTTGAAAGTTATAACTATGCAAATGAGGCTACTATCATTCACTTGCATGTTAAATCTTTTACTTCTAGCTGTGGAATAAAAGGTTTCCCCTCCTTGTTAAAAGAATTTCCGGACTGAGCAAATGTGGAGAAGCTGTGGAAGAAGTCCTTGCAATCCTACCAGGTAAGCTTCTACACAGGTAGCCCTGAACCCACGCTCTGAGGAAGGTGGGGGCAGCTGGCTGGGGAGCGGATGACCACGGTCTGGGCCCTCACCCTGTCTGCATCTGGGTCCTGGGCAGCAAAGGTCTCTTCACCCCCTTTGTGGGAGAGCACGTGTTGGGTCCCCATAGCTCATCATGTTAACCCACAGTAAAATGGTAAGAAGCCAGAGTCTTCTAAGCATGTTGAAGCCAGGACAGTACCTGCTCCAGTGTCTGTGCACAAAGGAGTTCACTCAGTGTCTGCTGAGTGCACCCATGAACGAGGGCACACACCCTGGTGAGCCCCTTCTTCCAACGCACATTTTTAATTCCATGAACAGCCCAGATCATTTTTGTTGACGTTAAATCATCTCTTATACTCTACTCTCCCACCCCGTATCAGGTGTCCCAAAGTGGGTCCCTGTGCCTTCTAGGTTATTCGCATGATTGATGTTGAAGTGATTTCAGGCAAATGCCACCAGAACCCTGGTTTGCAGAGAAGGTTCCATGGGAAACCTCATAAACCCAGGGCCAAATGCTTTCCGGAGGCCTCCGTGGCCCGGGCTAGTGTGGGAGACCGGCATCTGAGAGAAGGGGCTGGCCGCACGCATGCTCCTACGTGCCCCTTGCCTGCAGTGGGCACCAGCGTCCTAACAGCCTGGGTGTCCTGGCTTTGCCCTGCAGATCCACGCTGCACCCTGGGGGGCTGACGCAGGCGAGCTTTTTTAAGAAACTCTCATCAAATCCACCTATTTGGAGGGTGTTTTGCAGGAACCCTAATGAATTTGTTGCTACTCTGCTGCTCAGCGGCTGCTCGCTCGCTCTCTGTGGAATAAAATCCTGTCCCTTACATGTGGCCAACAGGGCCATTTACCTCCTGGTGCCAAGCCACCCTGAGAGCCCTGCTCCTCCACTGGGCTCTGGTCATAGCAGCTCTGTCCTTATTCCCCACACACCAGAGATTTGTGCCCTGTCCCTAGTGTTTCTGAGTGGGGAAGGCCTTCTGCTGCATCTCCACCTGGAGAAATCCTGTCCACACTTCAGGGAACACCACAGGGTCCCCAGCCCTCCTCCACCTGGCAAAGCCTGGCCTTGGGTGCCCCAGGAGCACATCGCCTGCGACCCCACCCTGCGTGGGCCACACTGTGTTGTGGCTGCTTCTGCAGAAGCCTGTCCCCTCTACTAGACTTTGAGCTCCATAAATAAGGCAAATGTGTCTTTCTTTCATCCAGGCACAGTTATGGAGGCCCCAGAGGCTCTGTTGCGCTGGAGATAAAAACCGAACAGGACCCCCCGTTGGTCCTTGAGGTCCCTGCTCTGTGGTTGGGAGCCCCCCAGGTGAACTGGCAATTGCACCCCTGGGGTAAATGGCAGGGCAAAGGAAGGCAAGGCTCTTCCTTTCAGAGGAGGCTTTACCTAAGTGAGACCTGAAGGACAGACAGCATAGCCAGGCGACAGGGGAGGGGGAGGGGCTGCTCTCTGGGCAAAAAAGATCAACATATGCAAAGCCCAGAGCCAAGAGAACGCTTCTGGAGCTGCCAACGCTTTCATCTCAGGTGAACGGCCACCGAATGGGGACGCGGGCTGCTTCCAGAAAGGGTCTTATAGGCCCTGACCCTAGAGAATCTCTAGGAAGACGTTGAAGCATCTTAAGCAGAATGAAAGAGCTGAGTTAAATAGAGAAGAAGCATTTGGAAGAATGAAACAGCATTTAGAATGCTGATCACATGTCAGGCACCAAGCTGAGCGCTCAGGCCACATTATTTCACTTAATCCTCCACTCTATGAGATAGGAATTAACCCCATTTTATAGAGGGGAACACTGAGGCTTGGATCGTGTGAGCAGCAAAGTGGAGCATGGATTGGCCAGGGGCCAGCCAGTTAGGCAGCCTGACTGGGCTGGGGGGAGAGGGATGGAAGAGTGGATGAGAGGGAGGAGGGCAGGTGGAGAGAGTGTTTCCTTCTCTTTCAAGCTTTGGCTGCAAAGGAAGGAGAGCTAGAAAGCAGAGCCGGTGGTGGTTGGTCGAGAGGGGTTGAGAGGTGGTGGTTGTTTGTAAGATGCATGAGGTCAGCACTTGTTTTTAGGCTCCGGCAAAGTACTGGCAGAGAGGGAGAGGCTGCAGACACAGCGCAGGCTGGGAGGGACCGATGGCGGGGACCCCTGAGGAGGTGTGGACTGAGGGACCCAGGGTGTAAGTAGCAGTGAACCTCAGGTGGCAGTGAAGGCCCCCTTCAGCTGCAATGGGAAGGGCAGGGACAGGCAGGGAAGTGGGCCCTAATGATGTAAGACTGTAGCCAGCCCGATGGGGGCCCACCCCACAGCCATGCGCCCCTTCTCCCTGGATGGAAGTGGCCAGCTGCATTCAGCATCTGCCATCCTCCACACGGCGGTATGCGAAGAGGAGGCCAGCCAGGGGTTGATTCTTCACTGGCCTGCTCCAGTCATGATCACCTAATTCCTGTGGTTCAGGATTGGTTTAGGGTGGATATGTGACCAGTTTCGACCAAAGGGATGTGAGAGCAGTCTGCTGCAGGGATTCTGGGAGCGATTTTCTGACCCTTAAAAGACAACCCAGGAAGCCACAACCTCTTCCTTCCTCCGGATGTTGTCAAGTGAGGGTGGGACACCTGGAGCTGGGGCAGCCGACTTCCACCAGCTGGAGGGTGAAGATCACAGCGAGGGCAGAGTCCAGAGAATCGCGGAGAAATGGATGCAGAGCCCTGGCACGCCATGCCTGGAGCTGTACAGTGGCTGCCGCTGAAATGATCCTAATATGTGACAAATCGATAAATTCCTCCCTCCCCCTTGATCACCTATATACAAAAAACTCTAAATGTGTTGATTCAAAGGACGTCTAGGTGTGAGGGGGGGAAAAAGTGGGAAACGACAGGAGAAACCAGCACAAGTGGTTTCCTCTTCTGCCAGAAGTTGGGATAAAGTGGGCTGGAAAGACACCGGTTGGGAAAGAGTTTGAAGAAGGAAAGTTTGAGGGGCCCGACTTGTCAGAGCGCTAGATAAAAATGACAGTTGCTCAGCTGGAGAGGAAAGGGCAGAAGGAGGGTACGTGCAGAGCCCAGTTCTCTTGGGTGGCACAATAAGGACTGGACAGTTTTTCTTTTGGGCCCAGTGTTGGCTTCAGAAGAATGATCTGGAATGATCTAGATCACCCCGGTAGCCACTAGTTACAGGTGGCTCCTGGACCTTCAACATGGCCATTCCAAACTGACATGTGCTGTCAACATGAAATGTACCCCAGCTTTCAATGACTTGGCAAAAGACTACAAAATATGTCATCAGTAGTTTTTATATTATTTACAAGTTAAAATGATAGCTTTTTATCTATTGGGTTAAACAAAATATAGTATTAGGCTGGGTGCGGTGGCTCACGCCTATAATCCTAGCACTCTGGGAGGCCGAGGCGGGCGGATCGCTTGAGCTCAGGAGTTCGAGACCAGCCTGGGCAAGAGCGAGACCCCGTCTCTACCAAAAATAGAAAGAAATTAATTGGACAGCTAAAAATATATAGAAAAAATTAGCCGGGCATGGTGGCACATGCCTGTAGTCCCAGCTACTCGGGAGGCTGAGGCAGGAGGATCGCTTGAGCCCAGGAGTTTGAGGTTGCTGTGAGCTAGGCTGATGCCACGGCACTCACTCTAGCCAGGGCAACAAAGTGAGACTCTGTCTCAAAAAAAAAAAAAAATATATAGTATTAAATGAATTCCACCTGCTGCTGCTTTCTTTTTTAATGCAGCTACTGGAAAACTTAAAATTACATTTGCGGCTTGCATCGGAGGGTGCTGAGCTAGACTGTCAACCCCTATGAAGTCATCGAGTGGGGCAAGGAGACTCCATCCCCAGAGGCCCAGGCCAGGAAGTTCGCGGGCACATCGGGACCATCTAATGTGCCCCTGGAGAGTGGCGGAAAAGGAGCGAATTGGGCACGCTCCCTTCGCCAGTGGCCCTGCAGGCCAGCTGAGGTGTGAGAGGCTGGCGGTGGGGCAGGTGCGCGGAGAGGAAAATGTCCCATTGACCAGCACCTGGGCTTTCCTCAGGCAGGGGCAGGACAGACAGACAAAGGGCCAAGTGAGTCACAGGTACTGACAAAATAGTTTGAAATGGTAAGTGACGGGCTCACGTGGCTTGGAAAAGTAGAGGTGGGGGTGAGAGTGGGGACTGAAATTAGGAGAAAATTGAGGGTCGCAGGACTGGAGTCTCCGTGAGATCGAAGGGAAGCTGTATTTCTGCAGCTCATTCATTCATTTCCATCTCCCTGACCGCCCGTCTCAGACAGACGGAAAATGGGCGCAGAGCTTCCCTGGCCGGCACAGGGTGTGGCTGTTGATCACGTCTATATTAATACTTGAACAAGCTCCATTTTTTTTTACAACGATTTCCGTCAAGCTGCTCACTTCTGCACCACCTACCGATTTGTCCCGGGAGATCTTCTTGAAGATGACATGGTTTGGCGCAGACTTGCTGGTCTTCCCGCTGGCCGCCATGTCACCTGTCCCCGGCAGCTTCTTCCGCCTCGGGCTGTCCGTCTGGTGTTAGAGGGCTGGGGAAGGTAAAACAATCCTAAATATTAAGTCAAGAACATCCTGGGTACAGCCATTTGACATTTCCTTCTACCTGCTTCAACATCCAAGTTTTATTAAAGAAGGTCTTTGCCTAGTTTGTATTTGACTGTGGGGTGCTATTTTTTTTTTAAGTCTTTTATTTTTCTTGGTAAGCCTCAAACATTTCGCAGGGAACCTCACCAGGGAATAGCTAGATTCCAACGAGAAGGTTTTACTTTCTGACACACCTTTGGTGTTGTCACACTCAGGTTGAATCTAAAGCTCTATCGTGACGGTGTCTTATGGCAAATAAACAGAACACATTCCTGAAAACCACAATGTGAGCACTTCACAAACACTGTTTTCAAGAATGTATTACAACCCCCCAAATTCTATTCTGTGATTCATACGAAGCAGGGCTTTCCTTTCCTGCTCCCCCTTCTCCACTCCCGAGTTTCGCACACAACGCAGAGGCCACCTTGGTGGTCGGGAATTAAGTACATTCCCAGTTTCCTTAACCAGCGAAGTCTTAGGGAAAACCACACAGAAAAGGTGAAACAGGGACAGACTCTCTACGTGGAAATGCCCACGGTTGCTCTTTCCTGAACCTGCCCTGCACCGTGGTGGTCACGTACCTTGTGATTTGTCACCAACCAGGTGGGATGGGCGGGGTGGCAAGGGGAGGGTCCCTGTGCCCTCAGATGAGGAGCAGCCAGCCCCTGCCCTCGGCACGCTGGCCCTGTCTCACCAGACAACCCCTCGGAGGCTCGGGCAAGGGCCTCGGCTGACGTGTGTCGGGGATTTGTAGAGGATCTGGCGAGGAGGCCCGGCACCCAGGTCTCAATGTCTAGGAGCCAAATCCCATTTAAGGAGCAGGCTGGATTAGCGCTGAGATGGTGAACTGGTGGTTTCAGCAGTTCTAAGCATTAAGCAAGGCCCCCAGTCTCCGCACAGAGTCCCATGGCTGCATGAGTCATCCGGAGCTTGCGGGAGGCTGGTGGGAGGGACAAGAGCTAATCAAAGCTACTTTTTATCCTAAACCTCTTTGGGTTCTGGAAATAGACCGATTATCCCTGCACCCCCTGGCATCACCAGGAGACTTGATTAAACTTGATTAAACTCAGCGGGCCGCTAATGCGACCTTGGGTGTAGGGACATAAACAAAAAGGTCAAGGAGAAATGTCTCTGGAGCCTGTCTACGTCCTCCCACCCCCGGTGCCTCCTCGTGAGTCCACACTGGCGCCTGTGCTTCCCTCGACCACAGCGACTCTCCACTGTCAGACTACATCCCTCTCCACCCTCCAGGCCCTTCTCAGCACCTGGGCAGAGACAGCTTCGAGCCCTGACCCGTCACTCCTGCTGACACTTGCCCACTGCTCCCAGGACACGGGCAGAAACCTGGGGCAGCTCCACCTGCGTTCCCGTCCACATCCTGCTCCCACCTTGCTGTCCTTTTTGCCTGGAACAAGCTCGCCCTCTCTCCTTGTTGACTCTTCTTGGCCCTTCACATTTTGACTGGGAGTCACTTCCTCAGATGAGCCGTCCCCAACCTTCAGGACCAGGCTGGAGGTGCAGTGGCACTTCACTCTTGCCTGGGAGATTATTCTAGTCCCTCTGCCCTTGCTTGACTCCAGGTCCCATGAGGGCAGGGCCCCCAAGCCATCGTGTGCCCCTCACTTTTGCCTTCACTGTGTCTGGAACAATACCTGCTCCCGAGAGCATCCGGGGAATGAATGGATGGGACGCTGTGGCCACACTCACATGGGGACTTGACCTGGGAGCTCAGCAATTAGACACAGAAAGCCTCCCCTGACGTTTGGGTGTCAGCAGCTATCAAAACACTCCAGTGGCTTCCATCTAAGCTGGACAGTGTCTGCCAGGTCCCTCGTGAGCTAGCCCTGTAACCTCCGACCGCATTTCCCACCACTCCCTCCCTCGTGCACTTTGCTCCTCCGCTGGCCTCTCTGCTTTTCTTTAAACCTGTCCCAGGGCCTTTGCCCTTCCGTTTCCTCCCCCAGAACACTCTCCTGCACGTAGCCAGGGGCTCACTCCCTCAGCTTCCCTGAGTCTACACTCCAGTGTCTTCCATCGCACACCCTGTTGTCACCAACTCGGCTCACCCAACACGTCTATCCTTCCCTGCGTCATTTTCTCTGTAGCAATAATCACCGTCTGACACACACGATGGTTTTCTTACCTTGTTTACCATCTATTCTCTGCACTTCCCCCGCAACACTTACTGGAAAGTAAATTCCAGGAATGTAGAGATTTCTCACTGTTTTGTACGTATCCCATCTCCAGCATTCCAGAACACGGTCCTCGATACACGTACTCTGAGGAAATCAAGTCATTGGATTCCAACAGTGTAATAGCCGGTGATCATTCCTCAGTTTTACCTAAAATTGGTAAAACTTTTTTATTTCTAAGGGAAAAAAAATTTTTAAAAAGAGGAATGCCACCTAGTACATGTGAAAGGAATGATGAAATTAGAAAAACGTCATCTGAAAAACTCTGATTATCTTAATCATGCCTTTTTATGTTTTGCATTTCTGATGCTTTGGCATCTGGGGCCCTGTTGACCCTGGAGAGACTGCCACCCCGCAAGGCTGGCCCGTTCCTAGAGATGGCGAACCACTGGCCTTGTGCCAACTAACCCCGCCAGAGCCCAGCCCCCGCCCTCCTTTCCCAGGCTCTTCCACCCCAGGCCCTTCTCACGCCAACCTAATCCCCTCAGGGACAGGTATCCAACAACTGGATGACCCTACACTCCAGTCGGCTCGAAATTACTCAAATCAGCCACCCCCAAGCCTGCTTCCCTTGCCTGGCCTATTCCTTCCCACAGAAACCACAGAAAGACTCTCACCGACGTTCCCCCCCTCCTCCGCCAACCCCCACGCTTCCCCGTGGGCTATGTGGCATGGCCTGTCCCTTCTTGTGGGAATGGAACAAACTATGTGATGGCCATTGTCTCCTGGTCTGTTGGCCTCGCCTTATCTGAATGAGAGTAAAACCTGTATTTTAAAACACAAGGATTATTCATTGGTATTAGAGCCATCAGGTGAAGAGTCGTGGGGAAATGGCTGTCCCTACGGCAGCAGGAAAGTGCCGCCACATGGATCCTGGTCTCATCACAAGCTGCATCACAGATCCAGGGGTTAATCTGAGCATCGTCAGTGGTGCCAGCCACGCGCGATGTGTTACTCCGGGTTAATGTGAATCCACAAGCCTTTAGACCTCACCTCTAGTTTACGGGAAATACGAGGAATAGTTAAATGACACCAGAGAGCTGCCAGACAAATCCACAAGTCAATGCCATAGAAAAGGGATGTACTACATTAGAAGACACTAAGGGACTCAACATCCAGGTGTAATGTGTGGCCCCAGGTTAGACACTTAACTGGACAAACAGGATGTACAGGACATTTTGCATCCATTGGGAAAATCTGAATACGGTTAAGATGAAATTATTGCAATAGGAAGGTAGAGATTGTGACTGGACAAAGAAGGTTGTAGAATGCCATGATCACGTGTCGTATGATCACAGTTTGCAAATACACACTGTGTGTATGTATGTACAGACACACATATATGTATACTTACACATGCACATACACTTATGCATATTTACGTATACACACATACACACGCATGTTCACATACCTATGCACTAAGGAGCAAACATTCACCAATATCTCTGTATGGGTGGAAATGTTGGAGTATCTCATTTTTCCCTTGAAAATACAAAGATAAAAGAAAGAAAAGTGACTAGGGCTCTTCTCAGTTCCCAGCAGCGGCTGCCTGAGCTGTGGCTGCAGGGCCCGGGCCGCTCCTGCAATCCCTGTTCTCCTGCTGCCTCGTGGGCGCCAGGCCACAGAGGGCCCAGCCTGGCAGAGCTAAGTCACTGACCTGCCAGTGCCGTGCAGGTGAGGAAATTTGGGGGTGGACTGCATGATAGATAGAGCTCACCTTTTTTGGAAATGCCATTCTCAATCCTTGGGCTGTGGCGATTTTTTTCTCTTCTTGGAGAAATGAGAAAAATAAGGACAGTCCTGTGAATTTTTTCTGAGAGCCGAATTTATTCAATATAAAGGATTGCCCTTTTAAAATTAGGAAGTTCTCAATTTTTTGGTATTGAAATGTCCTTCCTCTTCCCCTCTATCTTTATTGAGAAAAACCTTACATCCAACAAAATCCACCCATTTTAAGTGCACAGCTTGATGAGTTTTGGCGATTGTATACGGTTGTGCAACTACCACTGTGATCAAGCCATAGAACGTTCCAAACTGGCATCCATTTCCAGGTCAACTGCTCCACCACCTCTCCGGTCCGAGGCAACCACAGATCTGCCTTCTGTCATTAGTTTTGCATTTCTAGAATTTTATTATGACATTTTAGAACACGGAAAAGTTGGAATAATACAACATTCCCACAGTCGATATCAAGATTTGACAATGAATATTTTGCTGCATGCATGCATCTGCGTCTTTCTCTATTTCTTCTTTAACCATTTGAAAACAAATACAGACATCATGACACTTTGCCCACAAATATTTCAGAATGCAGCTCCTAAGCATAAGAAGATAAATTTCCTTTCTTTAAATAAAATAATAATGAGTCCTTAGTAGTTTAGAAAAAAGGCCTTACTTTGTAAATACAAAAGGTCGGTAACCTTCCCCTTCACGTCTTTTCAAAATTTACTGGTCTATGAATTGCCGAGGTCCGGGAGCCACTGACTATAGCAATACCTGTTTCTGTGGAGTTGGCCTCCAGTGAGATAAAGCGACAGGCTCTGTGTTTCATCTTCAAACACTAAACACAGCTTGCAGGGCGGGAGCGTGGTGGGGATGTTTGTCTAAGAGGCTTATGGGCTTTGGGGTTGTCATCTTAAGAGTTTATTAGGGGACATACACAAGGAAAATGGGCACTCTGCTAAACATCAGCCATTAAATGAAAACCTTGTGTCCTCCGCCTTCCTGAAGCCGAGAACACCTGAGAAGATTGAGGCAACTGGTAGTTATGAAGAGTGCCAGGGAATCAGGGCTTTTAAAAGCTACCTTAATTCCAACGTGTATCTCTCAATCGATGTAAAGAATAGAAGCACTGTTTTGGGTTGAGCTGGCTAGTAGTATCCGAAATCATAAATGCAATCCCGTGGGCTCTGAAGACATCGAGAGACCTTTAAAAAATCATTTCATCCACATTCCATCCCTTACTTGCATCTCCTCTGTAACATCCCCAACAAGTTCTTGAGTGCTCTTAAGGACGGGGAAATCACCACCTTGTTGTATATCTACTTTTCTTTGAGACAGTATAAAGTATGTTAGGCTGGAATTGGCTTCCCTTCTACTTCTCTCCGTTGCTCCAGGTTAATCTCTTTCCCATGTGAATCCCTCCATGATTAGCAGAAGGGTGCTCATTCCCCATGGGCATTGAAAGCCTCTCACCACCCTGGGGTCCTACCCCTGGACAGATTTCAAATGTCTGTCTGGAGGCTTCATGCTGAGACTGATGCTCAGCGCTCTACGTTTCCGTGTAATGGGGAGCATTTTGTACAAACAGCTCCAGGCTGGAGTCCTGGGTTCTGTGGCCCACTGATGAATCCACTGCGACCTTGAGAAAATAGCTTGGCCTATTTCCTTTCTCCATCTGTGTAAGGAGACCCCACAGCCTGTCCTGTCTTGCAGGTTGGGAAGATTCACAGAATGTGCAGATGAGTTCTTTAAGAAGGTGAAGTCTTGTACAGAGTGGAGGCATAAGGATTCTGATCAAGATTTTCTCTTGTCCTCCCCCCAGAGGCAAGGCTGTGTGTTGTGGGCACTTCTTTACCCCCCACTCATGCCACCTGGGCCTCCACCCTACAGTGGGTTTTGATGATGATAAGGCTGTTTCAACAGAAGAATCTGGAGCCAACCTCAAACCAAGGGTCTTTACCCTGGAATCCACAGATGGGCTTTAGGCCCTGTGAACCTCCTGAAGTTGTATGCAAAATCATGTAGACACGCCTTTTCCTGGGGAGAAGCCTATACTGTTCTTCAGATAGATCCACTGCTATAGATCAAAAAAGTTTGAAGAGCACTGGTACCTTTTTTTTTTTTTTTTTGGAATTAGAGGTACTGGTTGCACAATATTGTGAATCTACTAAATGTCACTGAATTGTTTACTTTAAAATGGTTATGTTACATGACTCTCAACTCAGTAACTTTAAAAATAAAAAATATACTTTCAGCACAACCCAGGACATACACGTGTATATATACAAAGCAAAATTTCTATGAAACATTTACTCTTGCTATTCTTACATTTTTAAATGACTTCCTCCCTCTCTCTCTTCCTTTCAGCTGGGTACGGTTTGGAACCATCTTGAGTCTGCTGGGTTTGTTTTCCACTGATTCAGTTCTACTAATAAACACCCACTCTGTGCCAAGTACTGTATCGGGTATTAAGAATATGGTGGCCCCTGAGATCTCCCGACTTACTCTTGGAACCATCTGGGTGTGTACTCTTGGGGGCAACAGGACTGACGACTTTTAATTAGAAATCCGACTGTTACAGCTTGTACTCCTATTGCCGGGCTCACAAGCATACCTATCTATCCCGTCCTCACTAGTTCCCTGAAAAAATAAAGCCCAGGGCCGGAATTCACCTGCTCTCTTCTCCTTGTTTCCTGGGGCCAGAGCAAGTCTACAGAAGCCTGGTACTCAGTAATGTGTGGGCTGTTCCCCACCTGAGACATAAATGTCTGCTCATGGAGGAAAGTCAACCAAATCCAGTGTGGGACATTAAATAAACGTTGGCAAGAGATATTATTCTAGAATAAATAGACTCAGGTGATGGGAGAACAGAATGTAGACCCTACTGGGGCCGATCACCAAGATGGCCACCCCAGTGCCCCTCACCGCACCCACACCCTTGGGGAGCGTCCCACACTGTGGCAGGGCTGCCTGTGCCACCCGCTTTTTTGACAATAGTTAAGGTGAGCCAAGCAGTGACGAGGGCTTACACCGTGATGCTAGCTTTCTTGCTGTGCCACCATTCCCCAGCTGACTGCATGTCAACAGCCAGGTATGAGACGCCACCCTCCACCATGCATCCTCAACCCAACCAGGCCCACTGACTCACAATCATAAGAAATGATGGTTGTTTTAAGCCATGAAATTTTGAAGTATTAATAGTTTGTTACACAGCCAAAGCTAACTGGATCCAGATTCACACAAACCAATCATAAAAAACATTATTCCAACAGTCAAGACAATCTGGACTGGATAGTGAGTGATCCTAGTGAGCTATGGTTATAATTCCAATAGGCATAACTATGGCCTGGTATCCTTATCAGTGTGGGATGCATGCTGATCTATGGGTAAAATGGCATGCTGGAAGCTTGCTATGAAACACTCTTGGGGAAAAGCACCCAGCAGAACAGATAAGCAAGGCTGGCACGACTGAGTGGGCATACATCAGGGCTCACTGCGGACAGCATTGGCCACCTCCTTAGGTTGGTTCTGGGTCTACCCTGATTTGGACCTTCTCACTGTGCTTGCCAATCAAGGGTTGAACACGAGGGCAGCATGGCCCAGGGGAAGATCCACTACCTTAGTGGGGAGTATTGAGGAGCACAGCAATGGTCAGAGAAGGGAGAGAATGGGAGAAGTATCTGCAACGATTATGTCAGGAAGGGTTCAGAGGCACAGATGGAAACCAGTCGAGATGTGTTATGAAAGCCGGAGCTCACTGAGGGCAGAGAGTGAGACTTTGCTGACGTGAGGCAGCTAAGAATCACTTTGTGAACCAAAGTTCCATCTTTTACTGGCAGGCACCACACACCCATGCATTTTTACAGAATCCAGGGAGATAGAATATATCTCACTTCACCCAAGAATTCCAGTTTACTGGATGAGAAACTGGCATTTCTAGTGTGAGATTTATTAAAGTAGGACACAGGAGAAAAGACAACGTAGAGGAGCATGGCCAACTTGGTTTTGTCCCTAAAGACGAACCTTTGTGTCATGCCTCTCCCCGTGGGCCTGGTGTGGCAGTGCCAACCCGCAGTCAGGACTCCAGGATGAGGACAACTTCTTGCTTAGCTGTGAAATTTTTTCCCATTTGTGAAATGGGATACAATTCGGATCATTATAGAATTTAAGAGCCATGGACTCATTTTCTTACTAACCAAGACATTATAAAACAAAAAATGTTTGTGGTTTCTCTATCAAAGCAATCAGTCTTGGGACAAGCTAGCCCATCACTGCCACTCGATTCCTGGGACCTCTACACAGGTCTAATTGACTAAAATCCCTGTTGTGCTACAGACGTGAAGACACACAGGTGGTTCCACAAGTTTTGGTATACTCTGCAACCTGCCATTTCCCAGCGAACCTGCCCTTGAAGCTTGGGTGGCCCCTCACAGCTAAGAGTGGCTGTGTCCGTTTACCCCAGTGCCCATAAAATTTTCCCACGCCATGACGTGCAAGACGCAGGAGGAGCTGTACAACATATATGATGAAAGGTAGCGTATGAACAATATGTACTTGTAAGAGTAAGACCTAGAACTTCATTTGTCACACTGTATTGGAAAATGACCTAGGGAAAACATATCCAGTAATTTTTTTTAAATCCTCAAATTCTGAGATATGTCAATGTCTAGATCAAAGCAGGTCTTGCAACAGATGACATTTATGATCAAGGTGCATCAGCTCTGAACACATGGGAGGCAATCGGTTCTCGATGCTGGCTGCACATGGGAATTACCCAGGAAATTAAAAACCCATGCATGGCTCCTGTCCTGACCAATGGAAACAGAACTGGGAGGCCCCCTGCTGATGCACATTCCCAGGTGCTGTGAGACCCTTCACCTTTAGCTCAGCCTTGACAGTTAAAAAGACAGAGTTTTTAGTGTGGAATGGAGCTCAGACAGAGAACACAAAGAACCACCATGCTTCCCCTCCAAGTTCAAAAACAGGATGACCTGAGGCTATTGCAACACTTATTTGGGGCCTATTTTGAGAATCACTTACCTCCTTGGAAGTGATTGTAAAGGGTTCATTCAGCTTTTTTGCAAGTGTTGGCTGCCTCAGACTTCAGATCGTAATGGAACCTTGACTCAAGCTGCTGCGCTAAGTGGACATCTGGCGGAGTCCCTCATGGCGGTCATTTGTTATGGCTCAGGCTGCTTGTTAGGTATCTGAGCTGCCACAAAGAAACCACTCCTTAATGAGGAAAATTCACACCTCTTTAGCAAAGAGGAATTTTGAGGCCAAAAGGAGACCCATATAATTCATATAAATCCTATGGAGAAGGGCTCAGTGCAGAAAACTGTAGAATATGTGTGTTGGGCTCTTCTAGTACAGATGGCAAAGTTCCAAAGAAACACTTTTCCAGTTTTAGTTACGATGTGCACATGATGTGAAACTGGAATACTGATGTTTATAGGGAGCGGTAATTTGTGGAATGGAGGTTACATGATGAACAATGAGGAAAGACCTCAGAAAAGCACTAAAAAATGAATAAATACCAAGAAAAGAAATAACTTTCTTTCCCCTTTCTTTGTTAAGGGCAAAGAAGAATAAAATAACAACCAAGAGACATGGACTTTGAAAAGTATATAACAGATTTTTTATTTACAGTCAAGTTCTGTTGGGCAACATAATTAAATAAATAAAAGATGTGCCCTGTGAATTTCAACTCTCCGTAGCACAGGTTCTCTGAGGAGCAAACCATACAGGGTAGATGCAGACAGGGAAAAGAGGAACGGAGCCCAGGCCCCGTCGGCAGGAAGGCCCCCTTGTTCCTCGGCTCTAGCACTCACATCCCCAAGTGCCCAGAGAACAGGTGTAGAAGAAAAAAAATTAAAGTGCAAATTAAAAAGTGATAAAAACACTGGTGTTTCAGACACCCAAAGAACTAAAATTTTATAACAGGTAAAATGGTAAAGATAAACGTTCTTCCCCCCAGCTTTCATCACGACCCCTGAAACGGGAAGATGGCGCTGCTGTGCTTCCGGGACGGGGCTTCTTGCACTAAGCACGGAGGGCATGGCGCACAGGCTTGGCAGGGCCGGCGGCTGGAATTGCTGGCTCCAGAGTAATACGTCCAAGGCCCCAAATCCCTTGTCACTAGCAAGAATGTGTCATGCACCCACCTTCTGGGTGTTTGCAGCAAATCCACTTTTCTGGAAAAGGCTTTCACACTTCCTCTCCCCTCAAAATTTTTTTTTTTTAAAAACCAAATTGAGGCCGGGCGCGGTGGCTCACGCCTGTAATCCTAGCTCTCTGGGAGGCCGAAGCGGGCGGATTGTTTGAGCTCAGGAGTTCGAAACCAGCCTGAGCAAGAGCGAGACCCCCTCTCTACTAAAAATGGAAAGAAATTAATTGGACAACTAAAAATACATAGAAAAAATTAGCCGGGCATGGTGGTGCATGCCTGTAGTCCCAGCTACTCGGGAGGCTGAGGCAGAAGGATTGCTTGAGCCCAGGGGTTTGAGGTTGCTGTGAGCTAAGCTGACGCCACGGCACTCACTCTAGCCTGGGCAACAAAAGTGAGACTCTGTCTCAAAAAAAAAAACCAAATTGAGATTTATTTCTTGACCAAGAAATAAATATGTAGAATTTTGGGGGGCAAGGGAACCAAGATCTGAAGAACAGTTGAAGAGGCCTAGGGCAATTTCAGCAGTAATAAGACGCGTTCAGAACAAGAGCCCTGTAATAACATCGCAGCCTACCAGCAAGGGGACCATGGTCCCCTTAGAATAAGGACGGGCCCCACATTTGAGTTTCCGTTAATCCAATGCTTAAAGCAGTTCATTGGGTAAATGGCCCCAAGGTGACAGGACATGCACTAGGCCAGAACCAACTTTGAAGGATGGGAGAAAGCACAGGGAACCAACACCCGGACACGTGGGGTGTTTTTGGCACTGCCATCCAGTGAGGAGACCCACGGGGCCCTGTGCTCCCCCAATGAGGTATGGAAGGTCAGAGCTAGTAGTGTTTCCCATGTGAACCAAGACAACAGCCTAAACCTCTGCTAAGTGACTGCAGTGTCGGAGTTTTTCAGTGTTATTCTTCCAGGCCAGTAGAGACCTTAGTCAAATCTTCAGAAATCCTGTTCTATGGCAGGCCACTGAGCCACATGGCTTGAGCTCTTCTCTGGGAGGTCAAAGCTGTTCCCGGCACACAGCCTGCCAGGACAGAGCTGCGGGCGTCCACGTGCTTCTCCAGAGGAGGGTGCTGAGGTCCCCCATCCCTGAGAGCCCCGTCAATACTGCGCCCACAGCACAGCTTTGGATCCTTTGTCCACACTGACAACGTGCGAGCCAGAGGGGGACCACGCCACTGCGTTGATGGATGAGCTTCAAAGGAGAGATCAAAAGAGCATCAGGGTTCAGAACATTTGCGTTGATTCTTAGGAAACCAAACACCAGACTCACATGCATTCAGAGAGTCAGGATTTTTCCAATTTCCATTTTACTCTCCAGCACTGCGCCCACATACAGGCAGGGACTCACTGAAAAAACCTGCACCGTGTTCTATTAAGTTCTGTCGGGATGAAGGGAGTTTGGCCCCTTTAGCAGCCAAGACTTATCACGCTCACCCTAAGGGAGTAGCTGTGAGTGAGTCAGGAAGGGGGGGACATCACACATGCCTCTAAAGAGCCAGGAGGACGTGCACTGGTCAGCACTGGTCAGGACCGGGAGCAGTCACTGCTGCCCAAGGGCAGAGAGAGGGTTCTGGAAGAAACTGGTGTTTGTGTTCCAATTAGCAGGTGGGTTCGAATGGACAGAACAAAGCTAGGAAAAAAGTGGGCCTGGGGGCTGTCTATCACATGGAAGATAAAAAAGGTATATGAAAACCAGTGTTGAGGACAAGTCAATTCACTGACAAAAGGGACTTGCAAGGGAGAAAGGGAGAGAGGAAGCAGAGTAGGAAGGGGAAGGAGGAAGAGAGGACGTGGTACATAACAAAGAGAGGTAGGGATGTGTCTGTAACACCTTCTCCCATGGCCGCCATTCGAACTGCTTGACCTGGAGTATTCCGTAAGGACTGTGGTCTGCGGCACCGTGACCAGCCCCAGCTTCCTCCCACTAACCCACTCGGCCAGCGAGCAGGTGAGCAGACGCTGCCCTCATGAGGCTGACTGAGGTGTGACCCTGATGAGGAGGTGATCCTCGAGGGAAGGAAGTCACAGGCCCTGCCCACCACCTCAGAGGGGTGACGGGGTTCATCTTACCTGTGCTGCTTTGAAAGAACCTTCTCCACTTTCCCCGTGAGCACACTCCAGACATAGAGCGCACCCTCAGCTGAGCCTGCTGCCACGTAACTGCCATCAGGGCTAGAGGAGGCAGTAAGAGAAGAAGGTTGTCAACCCCACACCTGCAATTCAGCATCCTCATGGCCCTCCTGCCAAGGAGGGATGTTTCTTTTTCACTTGTGACCGCTCCCCTGCGTACCGAGACATCAGAGTGTGTGCTATTCACATCCCTATGGCCGAATCTGCTTCACCTTGTTATTTCGGCCTCATCCAGCTAAGGAAGAGTGGCACATTACTTCCTGGGGCTCCTGTCCCTAACCATTTATCAGACTCAAACACACACACACAGGATAGCAACGCCAACCTCCAAACAGCTCACGGTTTCAGCTGATAGCCGTCTTGCTACATGGTTCAGTGAAAGCAGGTAAGAAAAGCAATAGGAAGCTGTGGAGAAGCTTCTCTGCAACACAGGAACTGAGCTGGGAACTACAGCAGGGAGCAGCACAACACGTGGAAGAAGGGGATGAGGAGACGGGAACTGCAGACCACCTCAAAGTGCCCTTTTCCAAAGAGCCTATTCAGGTCTGTCCCTGGACTCATGAACCCTTCCAGCTCTTTTCTAAAAGCTCTCTAATAGCTCTGTGTAAGAGGTGAAGAGAAGAGGGGGACCTGAAGAGCTCACCCAGAAAAAAGCGCCTGGTGAGCCATTATTTTTGGTATAACACTCTTAGGTTCGTTCACATAATCACACTAGAAAGGGAGCGACGATGCGGGCCATCTCTAATAATGCAATCACAGGCTCGCTCTTGGACGCTCGTGTTGAGACACTGGACATACTCAGCTCCACATCCCCAGTGAGCTGAGATGAAACAGGTGGTGGGTGAGGGGCATCATTACTAACCTGAAGACAACCCTGGTCCAATCAGAGCCGCACTTGAACCCAGGTGCACTGAAACAGACAACAGGCACTGTTACAGAGAGCTCAGGCCATGCAGCATGGACAACAGCAGGGCCGGGCTTCTGTGCTTCCTGCGACCCTCAGGAAACCAACATGTCTTCAGTTACCTGAACGTCTGTTTGACGGCATTTGTTCGAAGATCAATAACTTTTAGCAGGTCATCACGGGAGCAGGTCAGGAGCTCAGTCCTTTCTGGGTTTAAGTCCAGGGCAGTAATCTTTCCCAATAGCTCCATCTCTCGGACTATACTCTCTGACCTGAGAGAGAGATGAAAAATCTGAGAAAATGTAACATGGAAAGGTCACAATTTGTCCATTTAACCAGGATGTCACACCATGGAGGAAAAAAAAAGCACTGCAATTCAACTAGAATGCAACACTCTTCAAGGGCAGTAAATAATCACCTCAGTGACTACTTTTATTTTTGCATCGATAGACCCTATGACAGTAGTTTTCAGTACTAGAACTCTGAATCTGGTAAGAATTTCCTTGCCCATTTTTACATTGACAATCAGAGCTTCTGATCAGCATGAGTTAACTAGGGCTACCATCTCGTAAGTATTATTTCAATGTTTTAATTCCAACTTTTGGATAAAGTTGGCACAGAAATCTGCCTTAGTGGGCCTGGCTGCCTTGCATGGACACCTGTGCAGTCTCTGGTAGGTTTCCTGCTACACTCAGTCCAGGCCTGGGGCCCTCCAACCCCAGCTTGGCCATTCTAGTTGTGGAACTGGGGAGTCCAGGACAGAGCCACCACCCTACACACCTTCCTCTTCTCTTCTCCCAATTCTTTTCTGTGCCCCAGCCAACGCCCAGGTCAGCTAACAGCTACCATGGACAGGCTTTGGTGACATTTACAGCCAAAGGAGGTGCCAACCCCTCCATAGTAAGCTTTCAATGAATTTTTTTTTTAACCTCACGCCTTAACTAAGCAAGAATTTATCTCATTGCTGCTAAACACCAGGTTGAGGCAAGCTGCTCCACCTCCCGGGGACCCAGCATCACCTGTCAAATTAGAGGGTGGACTAGGAGACATCTATCACTGAGTTTAACTCTAAAATTCCAGTTTTAAGTTCCAACTTCAGGTTTTAAAAGCTAACCAAAGGTTATGAATAAAACTTGAAGCGGTGTCCAGAAGCTACAAGCATCATGGCGGGGCTCTCGGGAGCCACGCCACGTTCCCAAGCACCATCCGTAACCACGGGTCCTTCACTTCCCACTCTCCGCAACCCTGCTGGGCAACAGGGCTTCTGGCCCAACTGCCTCTATGCAATCGGATTACCAACGAACTCTACCCACCTCTGCAGCAGTCAGCCCAGGGACCTCTCCTGCCACTGACAGCGCTGCTTCCCCTCCCCGCCCCCTCCCTGACCATCATGAGGACTCCCCCCAACCCCCACCCCAGCTTCCTTTCCCTTTCTGGCCACTCCTCCTCAGGCTGCTCCCTAATCACTGTCCTTGCCTGATGCGACTACTCTGCATAATCCTTCTGTCTTCAAAGTCCTTCTGTCCACCAAGGACTCTTGATTTTTCCTCCACCTCCAACCTCTTAAAACTTTTGTTTTCCCAAATATCTATTAGAAACCACAAATTAATGTCCATGTCGAAAATAGTCACCCCACCCTCATCCTAAATCTGTCCTCATTTAATCTCCATCTTGCTCTATTTCCCCCATCCTCACCCTCTGCCTCCAACCTGTCAACAAGCCCCGTCCAAATTCGCCCTCGAATAGACTTCCTCCTCCATGTCTCCCTCTGCTGCCTTGAATTCAGGTCCCCATTAACTCTTTATTGATCTCCCTGCTCCCCAGTATGCCCTCTTGAAGTGCCACCAGAACAGTCTATTAGACTCTTGCAAAGTAATCATTTCCCTAAAACCCTGATGGCTTACAGGACTGAGCATTTGGCAATGGCTTGTCAACCCGGTGGCAAACTGATCCCAGCCCATCCCATCCCCTTCCCTGCCCCCTTGCCATGCGTCAGCCATACCAGGCTGCCCTGCTCTTCTGGTCTGGAATGTCTCTGAGTGGCTACTCACCTCTCCAGACACATCTGGAGAGGCATTCTTTCACACACTTGGACAAGCTCCCTGTGTCTACTTCAGCACACTGTTCACTGACTTTTGTGTCTGTCTTCTCTATTACATTTTATAATAAATTACCTAAAGGTAGGAAGAGTACCTTGTTCGTTTTTGCTTACGTAGCAGTTACTAAAATGCCCAGTACACAGTGCACGTTCAGTAAATGATTGCTGATTTTCACCGTCTATTTCATAGTAAAGCATATCAAAGTGTTAATAAGATAAAGGTGTACAGGAGCTCATTTCTGCCATTTCCTGAGATTTTAAAACAGACTTTTTTTTATCTGCCTCCCCAACAAGCTTTTGGGTATCATACCGAATGTCCCAGAAACGAATTTTCTTGTCAAAGTGGCCACTCATTACACACTGCTCTGTGCAGACAATATCATTGCAACTGGACCCTGCAAAAACTGTCTTTATGCCTGAAAGAAAATCAAACATCATTAATCAAGCAGAGGCACCTACATGGCTGTGTACACAACACTGCTACACTCTAACCACTGAGTCACCACAATTACTCATTTAAATAAGGCCTTAAATAAGAAAAACTGTCACTATCTCGGCACCCTCTAAATGTGAAACCAGATCTGAAATTCAAATTGTATCACACTAAATTCAGGCTCAGACATGGGAACAAACACCTCCATGCTAATGTCTAAGTATATACACAGAGAGACTGAATTTCCTCACAGACTTTGCTGCGTAGATCCCAGAGTTTGAGAGTCCGGTCGTGACTTCCTGAGACAATCCGTGCATTGTCCAGCAGGAACTTAGCAGAGAGTACTTTCCCACTGTGTCCCGTGAGTGTGTGCTAGGAGAGAGAACACAGCCTGGGTGAGCCTCGGGCACCACACGCTGCCCACTCTGGCAGAGCATCCATGGCATCTAGACCCCCAGAGCCAGAGTCTCAACACGCCCTGTCAGGAGCGCTGAACATGGTAAGAAAACAAAGGGAAAAGAAACACAGGGTACGAAGCACAGTTTCATTCACTGAGTCTCAACCAAAGAGGCCACATGTTTCATACAAAGCCTACCTTTGGGTATTGTCCAGAGGTGAGATATCAAGACCAATTAAAATAAATCTCCCACTAAACATCACATCAAAAACAAAAATCCAACCTCAATAGTCCCAAATGCCATGTGCCCCCCCTTCATCAAAACAAAAGAAGGGAGCTGGAGGACCCTTTTGAAATCAGCTCTACTACGGACCCCTGCCTGCACTGTTTTATCCTGTGCTGCTGAAAGTCAGTTTCATATTTAAAGACAGATTAGAGAGGGTCTCTGCAGGCCTAATTTACAAAAGGAATCATCAGGACTCTATATATAAATAATCAAAACCCCTGGAGGGTTTCTAATCAGAGGTCTCAGCTTGAAAACGTCAGATCATGGCCACAGATACCCACACTCCCAGGAATCAAATCCCTTTGTGACTGAGCTGTTGGATGCCAACCATGGAGTCCTTCCTGGGCTCGCTAAGGAACACAGAACAGGGACATCACAGTGTCAGCTGCCCTTCTGCCCATCACAGCACTCCTGGAGCCTGCCAGAAGAGAGGTGGCTGGGGACTGTTGGGATGTAAGAGGGCATCTGGGAGTCAGACCTTCTACTATTCATCATTGACCTCTGTATAGTGCAGGATTAACATTTTATTTATTTATTTTTTTTGAGACAGAGTCTCACTGTGTTGCCCAGGCTAGAGTGCTGTGGCGTCATCCTAGCTCACAGCAACCTCAAACTCCTGGGCTCAAGCGATCCTCCTGCCTCAGCCTCCCGAGTAG
>NW_012152008.1:711109-712457 GCF_000956105.1 Propithecus coquereli | reverse complement strand
TATAAGAGTAAAATAATATTTTAAAAACACAGGGAGAAAAAAGACACTGCTGATAAGCAGCCTATGCAAATATAAATGCTCCTCAACATGTAATGGGGTCAAGCCCTGACAAACCCAGCCTAAGATGAAAACTCACTCATTCTTACATACTCTAAACGCACATGTTAATCTTTACACAATTATGCTCTTCCTAAAAATTTATCCATTGCTCTTTTCACCTTATAGCATAAGCACTTTTTCATGTGATAGCTGAAAACCCATGGAGTTCAGGGTCCCACTGATTTGGCTTTGCACACTGGAGTCTCTAACATCCGTGAACGAGGAACACCCTCAAGCTGCTTCAGTAAGGACTCAGCAAGGCTGGTGCATCGATTCTCTTCCTTTTTATACCCCCTTTCTCTAAGGGTCTTCAGTGTGCTGTGATGAACACCTATGAGCATACAGCTTTCTTCTCTTATTTCTAGGAAGGAAACTGCTGAACTGATGGGGATGGAAGGGGTGTTTTTATTTCTTGGCTTTTTATCTGTATTATTAGCTTGCTTCTTATGAAGCTTGGACTTCTGCTCATCTTGTTTTTGGTGGAAATTCAGCTGGACCTGCCTGAGGCTGACTAGCCACCTCTGCGCCCTCAGTGGAACGAAGTTTGGCCTCCTACAAGCATTCATTCAGGTCTATCATTCACAAGTCCTTCTTTTAAGTGGATCAGATTTAAAATGCTTTTATCCATTAAGTGTTTCTGAAATTTATTTTTAATATTTAACACTACTTTTAGGTTTCATCTTCCACTTTTAAACAGGGATTAATGAGAAATGGGCAGTGGGTTCAGATGTCACCCCAACCTGAGCACCAAAGTTGGGGGCAGCGGTTAAAGATTCCTTTGCTGTAACGGGCTGTGCACAGGCTCCCTCTGTGCCTTCCGGCAGATCCCGTGTGGTGACCACTATTACTAAACACAAAATCGCCCATTCAGATAACACCTGAACCATACAGCTAACATTAACACCAACCAAAGACAAGTGATCCCAGAAGAATGTAGAACTTGCTGAGAAAGTTTCTAAAATAAAAACCATCACCTAGTAGCCAGTCCTTACTGTGGCCACTTCTCCACATCATCGTTAGAAAAGTGAGTAGGGTGGGTTTTATCAACTCAGTTCCTTAGGTCAAATCTTATGCAACAGCCAGGCAGTTTTGCACTGACTAGATTTTTCTTTCATTTTTTCTTTTATTTTATTTTAGTTTTTTGAGACAGAGTCTCACTCTCTTGCCTGGGCTAGAGTCCCGTGGTATCAGCCTAGCTCACAGCAACCTCAAACTTCTGGGCTCAAGCGATCCTCCTGCCTCAGCCTCC
>NW_012152008.1:698896-710271 GCF_000956105.1 Propithecus coquereli | reverse complement strand
AGGTATCTCTATATTGCTTTCCACCGAGGTTGCACTAGTTTGCAGTCCCACCAGCAATGTATGAGTGTTCCTATCTCTCCACATCCATGCCAGCATTTATTGTTTTGGGACTTTTTGATAAAGGCCATTCTCACTGGAGATAAGTGATATCTCAGTGTGGTTTTGATTTGCATCTCCCTGATGATTAGAGATGTTGAAGCATTTTTTTCATTTGTTTCTGGGCCATTATTCTGTCTTCTTTTGAAAAGTTTCTGTTCATGACTGACTAGATTTTTAAGGGAGGCACCGGAGGACTGCTTTCAATGCCAGGCTGTTTCTAGGATGCATTTACAAAAAGGATTTTAAAGCAAGTGCTCAACAGCTGCTTCTTGCACCAGTCTTTTCCAACACCATTCCCTTATCATGTGAGCTAAGGAGATGCTGACTAGGATGTGGATTATGCCTGTGTGTTTCAGAACATGGCGGCATGGTCCATTCCTGTTCTCCAATATCATCTGTTAACTAGGATCTAAGCAGAAGCCAGCACCGCCTACAACAGGGAGTCTTATGAAGTGCCCAACATTATGTCCTTCGTCTTCTAGCCGAGCTCCTGGTCTCTAGGTCTCCTTGTTATTTCAGACCCAAAAGTTGACACTTACCTGTAAAGGACTCCTCTTTTACTAATGAAAAAATATCACCCTGCACAACTCAACAGCTTCCTTTCCATCTCCAAGGGCCTGATAACTGGTCAGTTTTGCTGTATCTGAGTCTAGAATAATCCAGATCAGCTGAAGACAAGAAAGAACACAGGCTTCAAGTCAAACTCTAATCTTGTTAATTAACTGTGTGTCACCTCAGGTTACTCTGAGGGGCTTATTTGAGCCTCAGTTTCCTCATCTACCTACCTCACCTGGCTTCCTTGAGGATTAAAAGCAATAGCATATATAATATAGCTCAGCACTGGGTCTAACAGAGAAGTCACTCAAGGAAATTTCCTTTTCCTTTAAGCACATTAACCATTGCAGAAATATTCAACCCCATCTTAAATGTCCAATAAAAGATTGCTGTTTAAATAAATCATTGCACACCACAGGATGGATTACAATGCAGCCACTAGTACCAGCTAGGCCATCTTTTCCACGTGCATGGACACGTGTATGCAGAACTACAGGACTTCAAGTGAAAGCCCATTCAAGCATCTGGATAGCTGTAACCTGTGGCAGGCTCCCAGGCGGTCCACCTCGGCCCTTCATTGACACAAGAACACAAGGCAGGCTTTTGGCTTGCACAACACTCATCTTTGTCATCTTCAGGGATCACACCTCACATGTTCGGACTTAGATCTTTTTTCAACCGAGAATGAAGAATTACTACCCTTGAGATACTGGTTACCACCTAATACTGATAATCTTCCACACAGCTCTTTCAAGAAAATAGAGACTTAAGCCTAAGGAGTGAAACCCTAAGAATTCTGGAAGAAAATGTTGGGAAGACTATTTTAGACATCAGCCTAGGCAAAGAATTTATGAAGAAGACCCCCCACCCAAAGCAATTACAGCAGCAACAAAAATAAACAAATGGGACCTGATCAAATTAAAAAGCTTCTGCACAGCCAAGGAAATTATCATTGGAGTGAACAGACAATCTACAGAATGGGAGAAATTATTTGCTTTCTACATATCCGATAAAGGGCCGATAACAAGAATCTATATAAAACTTAAGAAAAAATCAACAAGAAAAAATCAAACGACCCCATCAATAGATGGGCAAAGGACATGAACAGAAACTTCTCAAAAGAAGACAGAATAATGGCCAGCAAACATATAAAAAGTGCTCAGCACCTCTAATCATTAGGGAAATGCAAATCAAAACCACAATGAGATATCACCTAACTCCAATGAGAACGGCCTTTATGAGAAAGTCCTAAAACAAATGCCGGCGTGGATGCGGAGAGATAGGAACACTCCTACACTGCTGGTGAGACTGCAATTAGTACAAGCCCTGTGGGAAGTAATTTGGAGATACTTCAAAGAGCTAAAAACAGAAATACCATTTGATCCAGTGCCCCCACTACTAGGCATCTATCCAAAGGAAAAAAGACACTGTATAATAAAGACATCTGCACTTAAATGTTTATAGCAGGACAATTCATAATTGCAAAGATGTGGAAACAACCCAAATGCCCATCAATACATGAGTGGATTAATAAAATGTGGTATACGTATACCCTGGAATACTACTCAACTACAAAAACAATGGTGAACTAGTACCTCTTATATTATCCTGGATAGCGATTGAGCCCATCCTTTGAAGTGAAGTATCACAAGAACGGAAAAACAAGCACCACGTGTACTCGCCATCAAATTGGTACTAACTGATCAACACTAAGGTGCTCACATGGTAGTAATGCTCATGGGGTGCCGGTCAGGTGTGGCGGCGGTGGGGGGTAAACCCACAGATGGAAGCACAGCGCACTGTGTGGGGGAAGGGCACACTTGTAACCCTGATTTGGATGAGGCAAATGCATTACATGTAACCAAATGTGTGTACCCCATCATATCCTGAATTAAAAAATAAATAAAAAATAAATTAAAAAATCTTTAAAAAAGTGGAAAGCTTAAGTGATAATTACATGTTTCTAAAGATTCTTCCCACATCATCCCCGCATCAACTGATCAGATCACTAGACCATTCTACTATAGCTCCCCGCCTCCCTGTAGATTTAAGAGGTTCATCCTCTTAACATCATGCCCTCTGTTTTTTGTGTGGGTTGACAAACTAACTGTGTCAAACTTTTTGGTAAAGTGTCTACCAATGTCAAGTTCATCTTCCATTATGTCTTTTGACAATTTTTACTTAATAAGCTTATTGGATGGTTCTTTCAAGCTTAAAAAAAAAAAGCCTCCTGACCTTCACACATTTACCTGGGGACAGGACACAGTTAAGAGCAGGCCAAAGGCCCTCAAAGTCCACTAGTCTTACAAAGGACCAAGTTAACTGCAAATTAAGCTGTGTGCTTTTTTTTGTTGTTAGAACAAGAGCAATACAATTACCAAGTTTTGGTCTTGTTTTGGATGCCAAGAGACTTCATGGCAAGTTTGGGTTCAAATGCAGATTTCCTCAACACTGGGTCTCATTCTCCCTTCCCTGACACCTGTCTCCTGTTTCCTAGCTTGAGTTTTTGTTGCTTCAGAATAGCTTACCTCTATGGTAAGTACATCCACATGTACTTCTGTATCCTGCTTCCCAGCTATACTCTGTGAGGTAATTATTAGGTATTAGGGCCCATAAGAATCACAATTCACATGCTGGTGCTAAAATCTGTGACATGAAGCTAAAATCAGTATCTACCAAAACTACCTAGCTCTTACAAACACGATTATGCCAAGTTGTTCACGCAAATGTGAGGGTGTTATTGCAAATATTTTGAAAACTGAATCCCAGACAAAGCAAGAGTGTAAAGTAGAAACATATTTTCCCAAGAAGGAAAGGAAAGGGCAAAGTGAATCAAGAATGATTTTCAGAAAAACAACACAAGTCCCCTAACTGCTCATTTGCCATTTTTTCTATATTCCTGCCACGCAAATTTGGAGATTGTACTAACTTTCTTAACTGGGCCTTACCCGTAATCGATAATCATCTACAGTCCAGATTCTGCTTGCAAAATCATTTGAAGCTGCTAAGAGGTAAGATCCCTGCAGGAATAAAGGAGAGGAAAAACAAATTTTAGATAAAATAGAGGAATTCAGTTCACACAATACAAACTCCCTAATAATCAAGTCCAAGATTGAGAAGCCTTGAACCACACCCCAATGTGAATATCAGCTACTGTCAGCAGTGTGCTGTCCATCTCCTGAGTTGGGACCTTTCTCATGAGCTCGCTTGATTTTCACCTGAATGTAGTAGACACTTCAAGCTCAAAATGGAACTCAGCTCATTTTCCCCTTGCAACCTTCACCAGCAGCAAATACTAATTCTCTACATACTGCCCGAGCCGGAAATGTACCCCAGAGGCACCCCTGAGTCTTCCCTTGCCTCACCTCCCCACTATCACGCTCAGACCTATTCATCTTCAGTGTATCCAGCTAGTAGACCTTCTCCTCTCCAACCCTTCTGCCTCAGCTGCAACCTGGGCCTCGAGCAGGTCTGCAGAAGCACAGAATGCTCGCGTCACTGCAGGCCTTCTCCCTCAATCCAGTCATCAACACTGTCACAGTGACCCCAGAATTTAATGCTGTACCCATTTACAAACCTCTCGAGGCTCCACACAGCTTTACAGAAGCTCAAACCCTACAACACAACATACACTCTGACCCACACCTAACTTTTTAACAATCTTATTTCCTTATCATTCCTCAATTAAATTCAATCACTCCCCAATTAAATTCAAGGAGTAGTTACTACGAATGTAATAGTCCAGGCACTGTGCTGGGTGTTGGGGGTACAAAGATGACTAACATCCAGATATTCTTCCTCAGGGAGTTAGTTCTCAGTTTAGCAAAAGCAGCATATGTAGACAGCCACCATTCCAATAGGTTTGCACAAGACTCAACAGGAAAACAGAAGGACCCTCAGTCCAACCAGGAAGGTGAAAAAGGCTCCCCAGAGAAGACAATGAAGAGAAGGACTCTTGAGAGATCACGAAGCTATCCTTGCCACCCCAGCTACCACACCAGTCTGCCCAGGCTCTCCTCTTTGCCTCCCCTGCCTGTGATGTCCACTCTTACATTTTTGCACCTGACACTTGATGACCTTGAGGACTGCCCTGAATGTCCTATTGTGTTCCCTAACCCTGATCCCAGAACCAACTGCTCCCTCATCAGTGTTTCCATCCTACTCCATACACATCTCCACCATAACCTTAGCACAATGATTTGCAGTTAAATGCTTTCACGTCACTCTCACTTAAATGGCAAATCTGAGAGGACGGAACAAACTGGCCCCTGGAGTACAGCATCTAAACACTCAAAATACAGCTATTAAGTAGAATTTTACAGAGCACTGAGTAACATCACAAAGCCTAATGCATAAACCAAAACCCAAGGTACCAATTAATTCTATACTCTACTCCCATCTCTCTCTAACATAGATTTGACTTAAGATACAGAGAATGGCAGAGAAACCAGATAAGTTACTTTTCAATTTCTAAGAACCAGATATCTTAAATTGTTCTCCAAAACCTCTAAAATCATAGATGTTAGATACTTACAGCACTATCAAACTCAATGCTTGTAATTCCTGCATTACTGCCAGATAGGGAGCCCTTGAATTCACATTTGTCTGTATAAAAAGAAAAAATTGAGGAAAGTCAGAAAGTTAAACACAGCCAGTAAGTAAGCTAAAGTAGGCCACTGAAACACAACGAAGCCAACGACAGTGCTGGAACTGCAGTTTTCCCACACCTTTACAGAATCAAACAGCGGGACAAACGGAAGGTAAGCGACAAAATACACAGTTCGTTTCTAAGAGCAATGAATGTTTAAGTGGATGCCGACCCATTATTTTGCTAAAGAGATTTAGAATTATTAATGCCCTTTACACAGAGAAAGTGTAGGAATTTATAAAACATGTCAAACTAGAGATTGAGTTTAGTTGTTATTTCTCAGTAATTTTTCTAATTTACATAAACAAATCTTTGGGTTTGATCAGTATTTGTGCCAACTTTATCACTTCTATAGAAACTGACCATCAAGATTTCAGAATCCATGTTGTGATAATTTTTAATAAGGTTTGAGAAGGAACTTTTTCAGTCATGTTTAAGTGACTAGGCAGTAGAATGCCAATAATGCTAGTCTGGTGTTTCTGAATTTTTCCTTATACTTTTATCTCCATGAATGTAAGATTGTGGCACGCCAACTAAGAGCCAGTGCCCCTGCCCCACTGCCTGGCTCTCCCTCCCCAACAGGGACAATGCACATACCCCGCTGCCATGCTTTCAGACAGCTTGGCCACCCACACAGAGACTTTAACAACACAATCACGAACTACGAAGGACAAAATTCTCGATGATTTAAGTTCCTTATAAAAGGGTAGCTGAAGGACAATCTATGTTTGACAAGCTAGGAATTAGGAAATCATACTGAATTCATAAAAGATAGAAATAAGAAACATTTTAACATACAATATCTTTTTTTTTTTTTTTTTTTTAAGAGGCAGAGTCTCACTCTGTCGCCCTGAGTAGAGTGCTGTGGGGTCAGCCCAGCTCACAGCAACCTCTAACTCCTGGGCTCAAGCGATCCTCTGCCTCAGCCTCTCAAGTAGCTGGGACTACAGGCGTGCATCACAACGCCCGGCTAATTTTTCTATTTTTAGTAGAAACGGGGTCTCGCTCTTGCTCATCAGGCTGGTCTGGAACTCCTGACCTCAAGTGATCCTTCTGCCTTGGCCTCCCAGAGTGCTAGGATTACAGGTGTGAGCCACCTCGCCCAGCCAACATATAATATCTTTATCTTACTCAGTACTCCTAAACAGTAGTAACAATGATTAAGACAGGATACCAGGAAGACAGGAACACTGGCTTGAAGCTGTCGTATATATTCAGGGCATAGATTTTTAAGCTGGGTCATGAACCCCTCCCTAGAATCTATTCACAAAATATAGCATATTTAATGCCATTTCCTGGGTCCTAGCTTTCATCAGATTAGTATGTTACTTGAGAAAAAGTTGAAAAGGGTTAATATAAACTAAAGTGTCACTTTATTTAGATGAGATCTTTACAGACAAATATATTACTGCAAATTCTAAGAAATCTCTCCATGGTTTATGCTCAAAATATTGTTCTATTTGCATGGCACCTAACACAGTGCCAAAATGTAAGGAATGACCCACAAATGCTGCTCTATTCAAGAGATCCAACTCAAAAGAACACACACTTTACTAAAGTTCTTTTATCTACAAGGTTCCAGGGTAGGCTATGTTAACAGCATTTATAAAATTAATGCCCAATGGACTGTCTGCTTTTGAGAAAAGAATAGATGTTCCTATTGGATGGAAAGTGCCATTCTTCTGATATTTTAAAAGGGTAAAAAATAGGACCCCCAAACTATTTCATAAAAGGCCTCTTTGGACTTGGCCTCTTACAAGATGCAGTCAACATTAGCCAGGAGGAAAAACCTGCAGAATTAAAAAGCTATGGAAAAAAGATCCTATAAAAACTACGAGAAATGCTGCCGAGCATCTACGTTACTTCTGTAGACTCAGCAGAAACTTTTATTAACACAAATTATACTCTGGCACAAATTATATCAGTATTAATTTTGATTACTGTTTATTTCCTTTTCACCAGCAAAAAGGTAACACTGATACTGGCACCTCTAATTTTCTTATAGGTGTGTTTTTACTGACCAAGGAGTAAAACAAAAATATTTCTAATGTTGATTGGGCTCAGTGGCCACATCTGTAATGCTAGCCCTTTGGGAGGCTGAGGCAGGAGGACTGCTTCCAGCCAGGAGTTTAAGACCAGCCTGGGCAACATAGTGAGACCCTGTCTCTGCAAAAAGAAAGAAAAATTAGCTAGGCATTGTGACTTTTGCCTGCAGTCCCAGCTACTTGGGAGGCTGAGGCAGGAGGATCGCTTGAGCCCAGGAGATTGACGTTACAATGAGCTATGACGATGCCACTGCACTCCAGGCTGGGCAACAGAGTAAGACCTTGTCTCAAAAAAATAAATTCTAATGTTATCCCTATTTAATTTCAACGATATAATCAAAACAGACTATTTGCTCAGATTTTATAAACCAAATCCCCTAAAATTTCTTTTCTTTTGTCATGTTTTTATTATTGTTTTATAATAGCTTCAGCAATTATCATTCCATAAGCTAACACGGTATTTCTGGGCAAAACAGCAAATCTGCATGGGCTTCAACTGGCTCTAACTGCCTGGGATTTAACTACTGAGTCCTTTTCCTGAAAATCAAAGGCCAGGATAGACAAGTAGGGTGCTTTACTAATAACCTATTCCAACCAAAAGGATTAATAGATTGCTCTTGCTCTAATGAACCTCACAAATAGTAGCCTATATGATTTCTTAGTTGCTCTTTTGCCTAGAGAAGAGCTTCAGTGGGCAGAAGGGCATGGGATCTGAAGTCTTAAGACCTGGATTAATCCTACCCCCAACACTCACTTGCCATGCGAATCACTGATAGCCATGTCAATCAACTATGCAGTTCATGTAGTGTCTGAGTTTTATTTTCTTCATTTGTCAAACAGGGTGACAGTTACCCTTCCAACTGCACAGGGCTTTTGTGAGGATCAGAGGAAGTGATAAAAACAAAGGCATTTTGCAGTTATTTGATAATGTGCTGCAACTATGGAAACCTAACAAAGTACCTTTAGAATTGTTCTTTGACCTTAGTTTAGTAAAAATACATGCATATTTAACTGAATCTCAAAAATGCCAGAACTGGGCTATGCCCAGCTTCAGAATCCTAAGAAATGATTTCATTAACTCCCCCTTTCTGTTTTAATGCTATCCCATTTCTGAGCATCCTGAGGTCCAAAGAGACTGAGTCCTAATCTAAGGGCTCTTGTCTGATAAGTTGATTGTTAAATAGATTTTTTTCCTGGTAATATACCTCTTTTCTCAAGCTTAGATATGACTTTGGTCATTTTTTTTTCTAGGCTATTGCCACTGTCATCATTAAATGCATCAGCCACAGCTTGATGTATAGTTTAATTATGGAGTTCACGATTGATTGTAAGATTTTTTTTCCTCCTAAAACTGGTACTATTTTTCAAGATGTTGATTAGCACATATTTGAGAAAAATTACAGATCCTTTACTAACATAAACATATCCATATCTTAACAGTATTTTCTAGTCACTATTTGGAACACCAGAGCTAGCACCCACTCAGATATAAAAAGTAACTGAAATAATACTACTACTTTGGTCAGATGATTCTTACAGAAAATGCTATATGTTTTAAGAAGATGAACAAAGAGTGCCTGAAAGCAAGGTCAACCAGATGCTGTCAGCAGAGGTTCTTTCTGTACACTCCAGCGGGCTCTCACCTCCAAACACTTCCCAAAGCTTAACCCTCCGGTCCATGCCTCCTGTGGCCAGTAACCGAGAACCGGGACTGAACTGCACAGCGTTGACTTCCCCATCATGTGCATCCTGCAAGACAAGCACCCTGTTTCAAACCCAATCATTATCATCCCCAGAGCCTGAAGCAAAAACACACTCCCAATGTCTAACAAGGGGAAAATGCTCATCTTTAAACAGTGGTGGATTCAATCATAAACTAAACTGGACGCCTAGCTCAGGGTGTCCTAAAATTCTATTATCAATTTATTTGTATGGTTATAGTTGCGCTTCTTTAAATACAGCGCAACCTTTTCAAAAATCTGTGTAGACTGTCTAAAGCTTGTTTATGCATGAATTTTACTTCTTCCAAGAATAATGACCCATATCAATCTTAATAGTTTAGAAGCCTAGAATTAACTGCCTCTTTTAGTCCAGACTACTTATTACATTTACTACTAATTACTAATTTACTGTTAATTAATATTAAATATTATATACCTAAATAATGTCCAGTGCCCAACTCTCTGGGCTCTTTTCTTTGTGCTCTCCCCATCCCCGGTGCTTTGAAAGCCCTAAGCCAGGTACTGGATAAAAGTTTCCTCGGGATGTTTCGATTTCTGCTCAGTTATTCTAGCCGGGATGCAGATTAACGGTTAGTACTAGAACCCAGCTCTTAACTCCAGGTGACAGGCTTGGTATCACAGTGGCTTCTGCCCAGGACTGTGTCCTGTTTCTAATCATAGGCTCCTATAGTTAGAAGTCAGACAGGAGTGTAATTCATGAAACTGCTGCCTCCCTACTGGTAACAACTGCACAAATTATGCTGCTACTTCTCATCATCCCTAATTAGTTCTCCCTTGCCCCATCCTTTATGCTACCAATCCTCTCTCAGACAGTCCTGTGTCACAGAGGATGGCTGTAATAAATTCTGTCCTCTCAAGCTAAGCAAAATATATCAGTTCCTCACAGCCATACAGCCAACAGGTGTGAAAGTTTGATATAAATAAAACAATGGAAAGCTCAGCTGCAGCCATAGAAAGAATCCTCCAGGCTCTGTTACCAGACCAAGTTCAGTGGGCTTTGTGGCTGATGCATACTTACAAAGACACACAGTGCAGTAGTTGGCACCCTCACTTCTTTACCAGAACCAGGATGAGTATCCACATTATCCTGGGGGACTGGGAAGGAAGAGACAGATCGTCTCCTAAGAAATAACAAAGACAAATATTAGACAGGATTGCAGAGGTTTGTTGTTCACCAAATGTCAAAAACAACTCAAAGATGACCTTGCTTAAGCAGACTGCCTGTCAATAGTTTTTGTTCCATGTAGACTCTTCAAACTACAGAGCTCTTCACAAAAAATCAGAAGCGTCCTCACTCAACGAGAAAGAGAGCCAGCACATACCTTACTCTCCTGCTTGCTAACTCAGACTCCAAAACTCAACACTGGAAAGCAATCCTGAACAACCGCTTACCCAGTCAATAAACTGCTAGGAAATGTTCTCAACTTAACGTAACAGCTTAGCTTCGAGGTAGCTCTTTGGTATTTCTGCAAAACTATTTTAAGATGATTTCTATGTCTAGTTACAATGATCCTCAGCATACACTTGTGGCCAATGCGGAGTCGAACGCATGCCAAAAGAAAGAGCAACAAGAGCATGAGTACGGTACAAAGATTTCAACCTGACAGCCCTGCGAAGAGGGCTGCCAGCATTCCTAGGAACATGCAAAGCATCCTGGTTAGCATGTGTACATCTGATGATTGAGGGTAGTAAAGCGTGATCAGCATAATTACCAATGACCCACACTCACATGCTGGGCTAAGAGAGAGATAATATTTTCACCTGGCAGCATCAGAAGAAGAATGATGTCCCAAAAGGGGAGACTCGGACAGACTAAAGGGAAAGGCCAGAGATCAGCACGCAGTGAGATTGAGAGAAAGGAAGTTGAGGAAAAAAAGGAAGAAGCTAAATGAAAAGCTGAAATTAAGGCATCTGTATACTCTGCACCACTGAAATTCTGGTGTACATTTAAAAATAATAAATCGTGTACATATACTTAGGTATATTTACATACATTTTAAAAAGGAAAGGTGAAGGTCTTCTAACCTACCCAAAGATATTAGTGATAGAATCCAGAAGGCCTCCAGCAGGCTGCGAGAGTCGCTTACTAAAGAGGAGGGGAGGATAGGTTTAAACCTTAGAAACATTTTGCCCAAATAAACAATCAATAAAAACAGTCCATAAAAACAGGTACCTGGGGGTATGTTTCCCATTTAGTTCCCAAACCCCAGGCAAGAGAAACCCAACACAATACTGAACCACCAGAAAATAGTGGGAAGGTAGAAGGGAAAACCCAGCCTAAAAGTT
>NW_012152008.1:644355-697425 GCF_000956105.1 Propithecus coquereli | reverse complement strand
AAGAAATAAAAGAAAAAGTGCATAGGGAGAAGAATCCAGGGGAAGAAGGGATTGCTAAAAGGGCCATCAACAACTTGATTTCATATATTTAATTAAAGATAGAAAAGCAAAAGCTAAACACTATTCACTTTTGACTCTGGGTATTTTGTGCTCATGTTTAAACACTCAGTGCCTCTGACATCTGAAGAGCCCATCAAGTTGCAAGTGATATGAAGTCCTAGGAACATGCTCCTTTTGTTGTTGTCCATCCCACCAGATGCAAAGCCCCCCCAGAATTTCCCCTCTTCATTTCTATGGGCCACACCTTTCCTAGTTGAGGGGTAAAGGCAAGTAATCATTTTGGTCTTAATGACCTCCCACAGAGTTGCAATCTTCATGGAGAAGTAAAATAATAAAATGTAATAACTCAAGACTTTATCACCTACTGTTTGGGTTTGTAAGAACTTGAAAACATGATTTTTCCTTTTTCATGATTAATTATCTGGATTATATAAACATATACTCAAGAATTTGATACCAAGCAAGTTAAACCAAGTCAAAGTAAATTTATTTTCCTTGGCTATTTACTTCAGGATTATGTGTAATTGTACCACATTCTTGGCCAGGATGTAGATGAGAATAAAGGCAGGCCTAAATAAAGAGGACACGCTGTGCTTTATTTTCTTCTTGGTTGGCTTTCACACAGATTTAGGTTTGTGGGAGTCACCTGTGCTCCTGCAAAGTTGGCAAGAAGAGCAGTATGAGCTGAGCCTATGACAGTGCTCTAAGACAGAATTTTATGGTCATAAAGCACCTAGAGCTGTGCACAGGCCCAGGACCACAAGAGAATACCATTATTTGCCAACTCATTACCAAAACCTTTCAAAGATGCAAATGTCCTCCTTTAACCTAGAAATTCCTCTCTTAGGTAAGAAGCATAGAGATGAAGAGCAGCCCGCCCCCCTTTAAAAAAAAAAAAAGAGAGAGAGAGGGTCTTGTTCTATCACCCAGGCTGGAGTGCAGTGGCATGATCACAGCTCACTGTAACCTCAAATTCCTGGGCTCAAGCAATCCTCCTGCCTCAGCCTCCCAAGAAGCTGAGACTACAGACATGTGCCATCATGCCTGGCTACTTTTTAATTTTTTTGTAGAGATAGGGCCTCACTATGTTTGCCCAAGTTGGTCTCGAACCCCTAGCCCAAGCTATCTTCCAACCTCAGCCTCCCAAAGTGCTGAGATTACAGGCATGAGCCACTATGCCTGGTTATGCTGGCAAATGACATTTTTATAAGGTGTTATTTTTAAGAAACGAAATCTCATTTCTAGGCTAACTACTTATTTACTTTATGGTTTTGGGAAAATACATGTGAGATTAACTTTACACATCTAAGAGTGCAGAAGATGTATACATACCCTACATCTAAAGCAAAGGCTTGGTATGATAACCTTTGTTTTCTTATAAATTAAGACATTTATTGATGAATGACTTTTACCTGAATTTAAACCACTCCCTTTCATTTTTTTTTTATTGAGACAGAGTCTCACTCTCTTGCCTGGGCTAGAATGCCGTGGCATCAGCCTAGCTCACTGCAACCTCAAACTCCTGGGCTCAAGTGATCCTCATGCCTCAGCCTCCTGGGTAGCTGGGATTACAGGCACGCGCCATCGTGCCCAGCTAATTTTTTCTATTTTTAGTTGTTTGGCTAATTTCTTTCTATTTATAATAGAGACGGGGTCTCGCTCTTGCTCAGCTTTGTCTCGAACTCCTGAGCTCAAGCAATCCTCCCGCCTCAGCCTCACAGAGTGCTAGAATTACAGGCGTGAGTCACCAAGCCCAGCCGACTCCCTTCCACTGATAAAGAAGCAACCAACATTTTTAAAAATAGTGGATCATAATTCTAAAACTATATTCTAAAAAATATTTCAATAGAAAGGAAACACAAAAAGCAAAGCAAATTTTGTTATTAAAATATCCACCACTCTTAAAGCTTCAAATCTCAGGGAATATCCCCCACCCCAATTTTCCACTTAAAGTCACAAACCAAAAGAAAGCAAGAGAAAGAACACTCAGCCCAGCCATTTCCCAAGAACAGGCCCAATTAGAGGCAGAAAACTGAAAAGTGTCAACAGGAAACAGTGAGGCGGTAATGTATGCAGAGTGCAGGAAGTTAAAACTCACACTCACAGCCGAGGAGTATAAACAAGAACAACTTTTTGGAAGGTTATTGGCAACATGCTCCAAAAGCTTTGAGTCACCAAATTTCACTGTCAAGAATTTATCTCAAGTAATCAGAAATATGGTCAAATATGATCAAAGACCATATTCAGTACGTTATTCATAAGCGCGAAATCTGAAGCCACCAAAACACAACTAAAATGATATATGGATGTTACTTCTGGGAGGTAGAATTATGTGTTTTTATTTTTTCCCTTTAATTTTTCAGTTTTCTTTCTAAAAGTCTATAAAATAATTTTACAGAAATAAAACATTATAGAACTATTTAAAAGTGCCAAATTATTAGAAGCATAGTTTTGGTTTGTCTCTACTTACTGTTCAACCGGTAGAGGTTCCTTTGCTGCTTCTGCAAGTTCTTTCTGCAGCCGGGCTTGCCGCCGCCTATTAAGAAAAACCCGGGGTTGGGGAAGGAAAAGAAAAAGAAAAAAGAAGAAAAACCCACCATTTACGTCTGCTCAAGGAAAGCATGGGATTTCGGCTCTCAGTAAAATACAAGTTTTAATAACACATTTGAATATTCCGTGCATTTAAAATAACTACCCTGTGCAAAGGTATCCAAAGTCCCAGACCCAAACCCATAACAACTGTAAGGCTCCCCTTGCCTCTCAGGACAGAAAGGTGCCTTCGGTTTATTGGGAGTTAGACACGGCTGTGACTTAGTTTTCTGCAGCAAAACAGTCTTATACATATTGAGTATCCCTTATCCAAAATGCTTGGGACCAGAAGCTTTTCAGATTTTGGATTTTGGAATATCCACATCATACTTACCAGTTGAATATCCCAAACCTGAAAATCCAAGATGCGCCAATGAGCTTTTCCTTTGAGTGTCATGTCAATGCTCAAAAATTTTAGGATTTTGGATGCTCAACCTGTACTAATGTACCCACAGCACGAATAACAATAGTGAAGATTTACTTAGAACGTATTTGTATCTGTTTAATGATTTTATAGATTTTAATTCATTTAATCTTTATAACAAGCCCCTGAGGTAGGTACTATTATTCCCATTTTACGGATGAAGAAACTGAGGTATAGAAAGATCTTTAACTATCAAAGTCACATAACTTCAATTTATTAAAGCTAGACATAGATAGAAGTCTTGGCAAAATCTGAATGTGGTAAACAGTCTCATCCACTCGTTCCTCTCAGAATCATCTTTATCTTTCCTTCCCAAGTCCTAAATTCAGGAACTCCCTAATTTTTAACCTTGGTCTCATTCTCTCTTTCTTGGCAATTTTGTCTCTAACTATGGTTATACCCTGTATGCAGAGGACCCCCAATTTAGAACTCCAGTACTGCTAATGAGCTCCCATCAAGAATTCTGCTGAAATTTCTTTTCAGCTTCCACCACAGTGGTAATGCTCAAACTGAGGAAAAGTCCTCTAGGTGGCATATCAGAATCTCGGGAAGTGATGAGAGTATAGCTTTAAAAAGTTCATCACACTCTTCATTTTATACCTAGAAGATGAAAAATAAGTTTTACAGGACAAATGACAAAAAATGCAATTTACCAAAATCTTCTTAGGTGGAAGAGACAACCTGTGAACTGTTTTCGAGAGAAAACCAAATCTCAGTGCAGGGAGTGTAACACTACGGGAAAGGCACCTGCTGGTAGACTATCTGAAATCTATAACTTCAGGTCCCAGTTCTACAAGGTAGAGAAAAAAACTTGACCTAGGGTCACAGGGAGAGGAAAACAACATCTGTAGCCAGGCCCTCATCAGTATAGCTGAAAGTTCAACTATTTCCTGAGAGCACCTTAAGCAGCCACTGTGCCCAACTGTGGGGACACACCTCAGCCTGGTGAGGAGGACAGAACATGAAGAGCTGTTTCAAAACATGCTACGTCGTGATCCAGGTAAACAAAAGCTGCTAGAAGAAAACAAGAAACATGTAAGCTGGAGGACTGGCAGGAAGTGGGTAATAACAAGGCTTCTAGAAGGAAGAACTGTCTTTTTTTGTTTTTATTTTAAGACCGTATCAAGCACGTGAAGGGGAGGAACTACCTGAGGAAAGTAATGAAAAGACTCCCCAGGCCCAGGTCTGCAATCACATGACGCCTTCAAGTGCTTATTCCCAGGAAAACATTTCAAAGGGAGGAATAAAAAACGAGGGCAGATATCTGAAGTGTTCCCCACACCATCTTCATGTGAAGGCTGCATCATTCTCCCTGTCCACTGGGGCGCTCAGGGGCTCTTCCCTGGCATCGCCACACACCTCAACTTTTCTCTCCGGCAGCCTTTCGGCTACTGTGAACACGCGACCTGGCAGCATCGGCTAACCCTGGGGTCCCCACCACCCTCACGCTGCTGAAGAACTCCATGGCACGAGCCATACTATTTTACTTAAAGTAAATGTGACACAGAAAGAACACAAAAAGGACAGCTCTTAATATTATAGAAACTTTACAAAGTTAGAAAATACAGAAAAGTATAAAATAAAAACCACAATCTCAAACACCATTAACAGCACATGTAATTACTTCTGGTCTTTAAAAAAATGCATATAAAATTGCAATGTTTTATGAAAATATATCCTATTTTTGTGTTATATTAATTTTAGGCATTTTTCATGTCACTAAGTATTCTTAAAATATATAATTTTTTTCCTTTTTCTTTTTATTAAAATATGTAATTTTAAATGGTTTTATCAAATTCCACTGTATGGACACATAATTTAATTATCCCACAAGGGACATACTGCTAATTTCTTCACTACTGTGAATAATGTGCCCTCACAAAATATTTGTGAACAAGTCCCCTTACTTCCTTAGAATAAAGCTAAACAAGTAGGAACTTTTCAGGTTCCTGCTCATCCCACAGTGCCCTCGAGGAGGCGGTTCAAACGTGCTTCCCATCTGCCACGGGAGAGGGCCCTGTGCCGCCTTGTCTGCCACATTCCCTGACCATGTCAGTCTCTGCCTTTTGAGCTCCATGTGCTTCTTGTCCATCTGTCTGAGTGCTCTTTTCCTTGCTGACTCTATATTAAGGATACTTAAAAGAACATCTCCTAGTTTATTGTTTCATTCTTCTTTGAAGGTAGGAAATCTAAAAATTTGATACAGTGCATTCTATTTTCATTACTGTTATGTTTAGAAAGTCTTCCGATGCTCCTCACGGAATAAACGGGAGACAGTCACTCACGTGCTACCCTTCTACCTTTGTGGCTTCGGTTTTGCAGATTTTGAGTCTGATTATCCGGTGAGGCTAGCGCTCATCACTACTCTCTGTGACTCTTTCCTACTGTCACTTATTCGTTCTTTTGGATCAACTACAATAATCTTTCCAAATTTTAACTACTGATATAGGGATTTAAAAAAAATAGGTCCTAATCTCTGTAAAACTTTTGTTAATGGTTTTCAGATGATTTTCTCAGGTTTTCTAGGAGGATAACCACCCTCTTCTTTTCAACGGTGCACTCGAGGTTTGGTGATCTCTAAGATGATCTCTAAGAACTGCGACAGAATGAGCCTTACCTCCTTTTCTTGCTAGTTGGTTTTAATGGGAGTGTGTGTAAAATGGTGGACCTGTGGACCTTGACCATGGATCTATTAGACTCTCTGGAGGAGCTTTTCAACACAGACATTTCCCACGACAGAGATTTGGATTCCTAATGGCTAAGACAGGAGGCTTCCATGTTAAGAACACTACTTACTGGCTGTTGGTCAGAGATAGGTGTTTTTATTAAACGTTCTCTTTTGGTCCCAATTTAAGAGTTTTTATCAGAATTAATCAGAATGCCCTTTTGGGATCTACTAAAATGATCATGTAGTGTCTAATCTAATGTGATACATATTTAATTGACCGCTCAATAATCCATCTCTTAATTCCTAAGTCTTAGCAGGATTTAAGATTTATCTTAAGTAGCTAAATCTTAGTAGGAATGCACTGAGTTTTTAAAAAATATCACTGATTTTGATTTAGCAATTCCACATCTATATTCACGTTGAGACTGGACTACAGTCTTTTGTGTACTTGCAAGATCAGAATTTTCATATGGGTCTGAAGAGCTTCACAAAATTTGGGGGGAATTTTAATCTTTCTCTAATTCTGGCTTCATTTATATTGTCAGGAATTAGCTTTACCCCTCAAAACACTGAGAATTCCCTGGTAAAAGGAGTATGGGCCAATGCCCCTCTGGGAGATATTCCTCTTCCCAGCTATAAAAGTGTCCTTACAAATGCAAATTTCTTTTATATCCACTATCACTATTTCTAATTTTGTTAGTGTTTTGTATTTTTGCTTCCCCCTGCAATTAGAACTGCCAGGTTTGTTTCTTTTCAGAGAACTGGATCTACTTTACTAAACATGAAACCACTAACTGTGGATTGATGTCCCACCTGGAGTCCTTTTCATTCTCTGCGTTCAGGCGATTAGCTTCCTGGGCTTTCTCGGCCATCCACCTGGTGACCAGCTCCTGGTTCTCTTCAGTAGTTTTCCTCAGTTTCTCCTCCAAGGCAGTAAAAGTGATCTGCAGCGCATCATATTCATCCTTCAGGGTCTGGTTGGCTCTTTCAAGGTCCTGAAGCTTAGTGCGCAGTTCTAGGCACTCTGTCTCAAGGTCGGAGATAGTCTGCAAACACTCTGCAATTCTGAAAGCATGACATTAGAGGAGGAATGGTACCTCACAGAGCCCTGCACCAGAGCCAGAGGGACTTGGCTGAGTGCTCCAACTCAGGGCCAACAACAGGGACACAGGCCATCACACCAGGCCCCGTGTGAAACACTTGGTGTTCATTATATTCCTTAGCCAGGCCCAGTCCAACAGTTTACAGGAAAATCCTGTGAAGAGAGGAAATTCATCCTGACTATGCATGACTAGTGAAAGCACCTTTCAGAACAGCAGGATTTAAAGGAAGAGGGAGTTTTTGATGCTCAGACAGATAAGGGGACTTAAAAGTAGGCTGGAAAGCCTATGTGTTTCACCAGCTCTAACATTCCTCAGCAAATGCCCCACCTTTCTAAGCCGCTAGATCCCTTCCCACATATTAAGGAAACTCAACTGCCGCTCCAGCTCCAACATCGCAGGATTCAGAGTCCCCATTAATCTTGTCTGCCAGGCCTGAGCAACAACATTCTTACTCAGAAACTCATTTTCTTGTTCCCAAGGGCCACGCACTCGGCTATCTTGGCCCTACCTCCACCATAGAAGATCCGAGCTCCCACGCACAGCAGACACGGGAGAACCGTGAGTGCATCTGGGACACCTACGAGGGCCAACGTTACTTCCCTAGGAGGATGCTAGAAGCCCGGGGGCCTGAGGACAGCGGTCCTTGCTTTTTCCTTCTCAGAGCTACAGAAAAGGATCCCAGACTGTGCATGCACTGAAACAAAACTCTTGCTGAATGCAGTGTGGCCACTGTTCACCACTGGCCCCACTCACAAGAGTGCAGCAAAACAGGATGTGTGAACCAATGACCAGGCCCCAAGGATGCATGGCCTCTACTCACTTTGCTTCATTCATCTGCATCTCCCTGTCCTTCTGCTGCATTTGGTTATTCAGGTCAATCACCAACTGAGCTAACTGGGAGATAAAGAAAAACACTTTCATAAATAACAGATTTTAGGACCTTACTTGGAAACTACATAGTGGGTGACTATTTTTAAGAAAGAAAATGTTCTTGTGGGGTTGGGGTTGGGTATCAAGAATAAACAATCTTGGTGGCAGCAAGGAGCAGAAAAGCCTATGGGGATGCACGTGGGAATTAGCCCTGCTCCCTGTTGAAGCATGGTTTGGATGAATGAGAAGTGTTCTACGTGACCACCTGGGGCTCACTGAGGACAACTGCCTACCCCTCAAGACTGCAGCTACCTTTTCGGAGACTCATTTCTGCTGAAGAAACTATCAATCCAGCTGAACTGATGGTAAACTATATTTTCCCTACTGGAGCTTTGCCACAAGACCACCATTCAGGGTAAACACAGCCCTGGACTTGATTCTTTCTAACGAAGGTTTCTAAAATTTCAGGGTTCACACTCAAAAGCTGCCTGGTATTTTGAGTCAGTTTTCCCCACCCTTTCATTCTTGTGATGCCGTATTTGGCCAAGACTGCTGTCAATTCTAGCAGGAAGTGACTGGGCTCCCATCTCCCTCCCATGGGACCCTCACAGAGCACAGAGGACAGATGAGGAAAGGGGCTCGCTTTACCTCTCCACGTTTCTTGTGCAATTCAGTCAGTTCTTCTTGGTGTTTAATCCTCAGCTGGGCCATTTCTTGTAGCTGAGTGTCATTCCATGTGCCATCATGTCCAGGACTAAATCCCCAAACCAGACAGATGAAGAGGACATGCAAAAAAAAAAAAGGCGGGGGGGGAGTGCGGGGGGGGCGGGAATCAGGCTCCAAACCTCTCCAATGGCAGTGGAACAATAACTTCAGAATTGCAAACCTATACATGTTCACATAGCCAATAAGCCATTTTAGTCTTTCCAGCAGCTGCAGTTACCAGCTGCTACATGTAGGAAGTAGGAGATGAGACACACAGTAAAGCAAAGCAACCACAACCATCAGCCAAGTCCAGAACAAAGGATGGAAGGTTCCTGAACGAGGTACAGGTAATACAGAGAGGAGCCAATGAGGTCCACTCGCTCGGCAAGTATCTGAGTGCCCGTGATGTACCAGGTACTGTTCTCAGTGCTGGGGAAATGGCAGTGAGTGCACAGGTCTGCTCTTACGCCACCAACAATTAATCACGACCAGATGGACAATAAGCAAGGAAATCTGTGAGGAGTCACATGAGCTGTGAAGAAAACTCAAGCAGGGACAGGGCCCTGGGTTTTCTGGGGAAACTGAGGAGGGTCCCCCTAAGAAGGTGACACACAACTGGAGATGGGAAAGAAGTGAGGAACAGGCCACATGGACCCCTGGGGGAAGGGCTTCTGAAGCAGAAGGAGCAGCAGGTGGGAGTCAGGGTGGGGGCCTGGAGGAGGCACACAGTTGGTATATTGGAGGAAGGGTGACTGCAGCCTAGCTGCAGGGGACAGAGGTGGGGAGATCACACAGAGCCTTGTGGGCCCCTCTAAGGGCTGTGGCATTTACTAGGCATGAACGGAAGCTGCTGGAGAGTTTTGAGCAGATGAATGACTTAGGGTTTAAAGGATCACTCTGGTTACTGCGTGGAGAGCAGGCTGTAGAGGGGCAAGGGCAGAACCAGGGGGACCAGCTGGCAGGCTACTGCACAGTACAGACACAGGGTAGACACCAGTGGCACAGCCTAGACCAAGGTGGAAGCAGGAGAGGGGTGAGATAGGGGCAGACTCTAGATCTACTCTGAAAAGAACACCTGCAGGACTTGCCTTTGAATTGGACGTGGGGTGTGAAAGACAGACAGGAGTCAAGGATGATTCAAGGCTTCTGGGCTGAGCACCTCAACAAAGGTAGGTGTCACCTACTGAGATGGGCAAGCCTGTGGGAGCAGCAGGTTTTGGGGGAGGCCTGATGAGTTCAGTTGTGGACTTTCAAGTACATATATCCAGTGGAAACTGGATATTAGAGTCTGAACTTCAAAAAGACATCCAAGCTGGAGGCTAACATACAGAAGTAGTGAGCAAATGGACATACCTAAAGCCACAAGAGTTGAGTTCAGATTACCTCAAGAGTCAATGTAGTTTTGGAAACTTGGCCAACTGTCTGCATTGTATCTCAGAAACAGCAGCAGATGACTAGAACTGAGCATTTATAGTTCAGGAGAAGGATCTTGGCTGGAGCTACAGATGAGAATTATCAGATTATAGTGAGTAGCTGAAATCACTGCCCAGGGAAAGCTTGTAGATGGAGAAGAAGAAGAAGGCTGGATACTAAGATATTAACATCTAAAGGAAGAAGAGCTGCCCACTCCATATGACCTATGATAAAATAAAAAGAGGAAGAAAAAGGGGCAGTATATAATAGTGCCTACTATTTTACCCTCCACTTCCACACATATTCTTATTACATACCTAGGCACAATTAATACCTCATCCTTTGAGGCAACCTGGCACTTCTCCAGTCTTAGCCTATGAAGTAGAAGCCAAGAGATTAGAAAGTGGAACACACTTTACATGAAACCACCCTAAATCAGGCAGAATTAGAATCTTATCAAATCCTCTCATTTTTAATACAAAGCAATGTGTAATATGCAAAGTATAAGATGTGGTCCCTCCTTCTGAGGAGCTGGTATTCTTTCTACAGAAAAGATTCATGAAATGAAAACAATATAAAGAAAAACAAATGTGTGTTAATTATGTTCCGAGGCAGAGATGTCCCCAGCAAGGATGGTTTCGGGTTGGGAGGGGTTTCAGAAGAGGAACCAGAATGGGATCTCCTAGGAAAACCAAAATGTAGATAAGACCAAGTAGAGGGGCCACAGCTAGATGCTTAAACCTCAAACCACACCAAGACGAACTCAGCAGAATTGCTAAGAGACTAAGGCAAGAAGGATACAAGTCATTCTATTCCTAAGAGCCTCCAAGGACTTCCTATATTTTACTCACAATTAAAGCCAAAACCCTTAAAATAGCCCATTAACAGTGTTTCACTAAGAGGACAAAAGAATCACCTGCTGGATGTGTTTAACACATCTGTGTTTAGCACAGATTCCAGGGCCCCACCAGCAGGTGATCTGCTTTCCTAGGAAGGCCCGGCAATCTCCATATCTAACTGGCACTCAAGTGATGGGATTGCTGCTGGGTCACAGGGACTCAGTAGCCTGCAGGCAGTAGTGCTCAAATTTTAGAGGTCCTCAGAATAACCTAGAGAGTTTCCTAAAATCCGGATTTCTGAGCCCCATCCCCAGAGTTTCTGAAAAAATAGGTCTGGGGAGGCCCAAGAATCTGCATTTCTAACAATTTCCCAGATGATACCAGCAGTCCAGGAACCCAGCTTAGAATAAACAATTTCCAGGTTGAAGAGTTTATTTTAATTTGAAGACAAAGTGATGAAAACGCTTAAGAGGAAAGCCTGGTAATTGATACAGATTGCTATTTAAGCACAACGTGCAGTTTTAAGGTTAATGAGGATGAGATGGGCAGGACCAAAGGAGAGACAGGAGGAGGAGGGAGGGAAGGAAACCAATCAGGTGCCCATCTTCTGTGGGCACCCTCACCACATTCTCCAACAAACACCCCTTTGAGTTGGTCTCCCCCAGCAGACTCTGCACCTCTCCAGAGCAGGGGCTCCAGCTCATTCATCTCTTCGTCTCCAATGCTTAGCCTCCACTGCAGTCAGAGAAAGTCTACTAAAAGAACAAGACTCCTGCCACAGTCCAGGAATGAGATGATAGACGATAAACAAAGGGGGTGGCAAAATAAATGCACACTAAGAGACAGATGGAAGAGGATGTAGGGTGAGGAACCAAGAGGCCTGGATGACTGAAGGAACACAGGGAGGGGCAAGATATGGAGGGGAAAAAGGAACCACAGATGACTTGTGGAAAATGGGGACGCCATGAATAGAAACAAGGCAGTCAGGAGGACAGGCTTGTTATGGACAATGTCTGCGGGAAAGGAAACCTCCAATAACATGATTATCACAGTGAAATTCAGCCAGAAGAACTGTCATATATTTATTTATGATACCTTCCCAAGCCAGTGAGCTTGCCTGACAGATAAAGGATACAGGAATATAGTCACCAAGAGTCTAATCAGAAAGAAATAAGGGGTGAGATGCTATAGGAGTAAATAAATCAGGCTACCCCTATTTGTGTTTTTCTTTAACCTTAAATTATCAACTTTGTTTTTAAAATGCTAAAATGTGGATAGATTTCGGAACAATAATGGGTACTGTTCCCATATAAACCACCAAATTTAATGTGCAAACATAAACATTATGGAAAAATAAGACAGTAAAACTCTAGAATAAACCTATTTAAGCTGCTTTGATGAAATATGGCTTTCTGACTTTTTTTTGGACCATGACCCTTAATAAACACAGTAAGTATACATAAATGTACAAAAATGACGCAGTAAACACACTAAACACTCCACCACCAACACATGTATATATGTTTAATAAAATACCCTATTAAAACACACTCACATTTTTCTAATCTAGTTCTTAAAAGAAAAGGCTATTGCAACCTGCTAATTTGATTTCAGTCTAATACAGATACCCCTCCACTTATGATAGGGCCACATCCTGATAAACCCATCCTAAGCTGAAAATATCGTCAGTCAAAATGCACTGAAGACATCTAACCTACCGAACATCATAGCTTAACCTACCTCAAATACTCTCAAAACATATTAGCCCACAATTGGGCAAAATCATATAACACAAAGCCTATTTTATAGTAAAGTGCCGAATATCTCATATAATTTATCAAATACTATAATGAAAGTGAAAAACAGAATGGTTGGATGGGCACTCAAAATACAGTTTCTACTAAATGCATATTGCTTTTGCACCATCATAATGTTGAAAAATTTAAGTCAAACCATTCTAAGTCAGGGACCCTTTGTATGCTGGAAAAACACTGAGCTAAAAGGATCAAACAGACCCGTACTGTATAAAAAACAATTTGTGTTTATGCACCAGTCAATCCTGTATTAACAAGATCTATGTAAATCAGTTCAGGAATACTTGTCTCTATTTTTAAAGAAAGCAAACCCTGGTAAGTTTGAAGAGAAATTGACCTAGGGTTGCCCCATGAACTTAAGAAATTTCTTGGGAAAAAAAAGAAATTTCTTAAGCTGAGAGCACAGCACTGATAATAACTCTTCTAGGTATGTATCTCAGCCTGCTAATCCTCCTGCCTCAGCCTCCCAAAGTGCTAGGATTACAGGCGTGAGCCACTGTGCCCAGCCAGTATGTACGTACCTTCTAAAAAAACAATCTTACTTGGTTTCTTTGAAAGGAACTGACAAAAACCAGAACAAATAGTACTTCATTCACTTTTAAATTAGTGACAACTAAACTGAGATAAATTTCAACATAGCAAACACAGATAATACAGGTTAGTTTCAAAGTACCTTATCTCATGCCTGTTTGGTATGTCATGTTTTTCAGCTTGTAGTTTCTGGGCCAACACTGAATGAAGATCTGACTTTTCCAGTAACTTGTTATCTATTTAAAAAAAGGTCAGAAATTAAGTTATTGTAACATAAATACACCTTACATCTTATAAAGCTTGGGACCAAAAAATAACCAGAAGATGACTTGGGTAGGTTTCACCTTTATAAGGTATCAAAGTACTAGATAAATGTGTTTTGTTGCCATGGCAGCAATTGTATAAAATCCAGGAAGATACCTTCCTTAGATGTTTCTTGGCCTATGTTTGGGCAGTCCAGCCACAGTAATCTATGGAAATGCACCAGCAAGAAGGTACCCCTATTAAAGGGAGTTGAAATTGCTTTTTACTCCCAGCATTATTTATTTCTATCTTGGAAATAAAAAAGAAAAAGAAAAAAGAAAAAGACATCAAACACAATGGCGAAGTGGTGAAATGCTATATACCTTTAAATAATAAAGGAAAACTTTATCATACTTTGGTAAATTTAATTACTTTTCAGATCAGGGCACCTCGGGATATAAATATAAATCACAGCCCCCAACATTGAAGGAGTTAAAATCTAATGTGGTTAACTATAAAAAGGTACAGAGAATAGTGACTCTATTTTTCTGGATAGTTCCACAGCAGGTGACACCTGATTTGAGCCTTAAAGGAAGATGACAGTCTAGGCAGAAGGAATAGCATAGGGTTGTTTGGTAAGTGGCTGGAAATAAAGGTTGGAGCCAACACACGAGAGGATGAGGAATTTAGGCTTTTTCTTACTGGCAGTGAAGAAATAAGAAATTGTAAATGCAGGCAGTTACATGAACAGATTTGTATTGGTAGAAAGTCAAACATTATTCTGAAGTTCTTTGTTCAGGGAACTGGGTGGAAGACACTAATGTATCAGAGCACAGAAGAGAGAACACTTAGGGAATAAAATGAGTCTCTTTCTGAACATAGTATATTTGACAGGGGACCTAGTGCAGGAACTCAAAAGAAAAAACGGGGCTAGAAAGAACATGTAGTTGGGAATAACAGGCACATGGGGGCCAGTAAGATCAGATGGGGGTAAGGGGGACCTTAAGGCAGAATTAAGAAATTGACCACAGGAACTTAGTAGAATAGCAACATTTGAAAGAGGTTGTCACAAATCCTGAGATTAGAATTGCTCTAGAACAAAATTTTGATAGGGTTTATGCTAGTGATTATCATTCCTGTTAAGAGAGCCTATCTCTCCTCATAAAGAGTCCTGAGTTCTACTTCTTGATATCTGAAAAGAGAACTCCTGGGCGAAAATACTCTCTTCATCTATATTAGTCAAATGCATTAGCTAAGCCAAATAGGGAAGTCGTTCCAACCTTGGCTTTCACAACCAATAGGAAGACTTAAAATTCACCAGTGTCAAGGGGCTCTAATAAGATCTTCAAAACGTTCCACCAAAGCTTGGTGCCCTGCAATAATTTTAGGTCTTTCAAAGGACATGAGGCATTTAAGAGGGATCCTTCCCAAGGCTCCTCACTGAAGGGGAGGTTGGAGATGGAGGGAAGCCTTGCCCCTCTCCCCATAGCTTCTTTCCATCTTTCTCTTCAGGCTCAGAGGCAGGGACTGAACAGGGGACAGGGGGTTTATGGAGGGTCAGAACTTGACTGGCCTGAGAAGGCTGGAACAAGAGGAATGGAGATGTTTCACAGTCACACTAGAAATGATCTCCCCAAATGTCAATCCCCCTACACAGAAGACTTGAACAGGCAAAGGCTGTCTCCCTTCCCTGCTCCCTGTTAGCCTCTTCTCCCAGCCTCCTCTCCTGGCCCCTCAGGCAGGCATTACTGACTACTCTAGCCCTGTTTAATATGTCTTCTCTCCACGACTGCCCTCTAGTTCTGACTGTTCTCCTACGTGCTCCGACGCCATCAAGATGTCATTTTTGAAGTGCAAAAACAATTCTATTTGTGTCAATGAGATAACCAGCGTCTTACATTTATAGACTATTACACAGATGGCTTTCAAAGCACTAATACGTGCAGCACTGTTTTTAAGAAGCAGGCAGGGCAAGCTCCATCCCCATTTTATAGATGCAGCAGACCAGACTAAGAAAGGTAGTGAAAAGATTAGTTAGCAGGGTATTAGTCAGGCAGCCAACCCAATTTGACTTTCAAAGTATATTATCTTTTAAAGAATAAGCATTCAGGCCGGGCGCGGTGGCTCACGCCTGTAATCCTAGCACTCCGGGAGGCCGAGGCGGGCGGATCGTTTGAGCTCAGGAGTTCGAGACCAGCCTGAGCAAGAGCGAGACCCCGTCTCTACCAAAAATAGAAAGAAATTAATTGGACAGCTAAAAATACATAGAAAAAAATTAGCCGGGCATGGTGGCGCATGCCTGTAGTCCCAGCTACTCGGGAGGCTGAGGCAGAAGGATTGCTTGAGCCCAGGAGTTTGAGGTTGCTGTGAGCTAGGCTGACGCCATGGCACTCACTCTAGCCCAGGCAACAAAGCAAGACTCTGTCTCAAAAAAAAAAAGAATAAGCATTCAATAAACACCTGATGAACTGAATTTATGTAACCTGTAAGGGAATGACATAGTTTGAGTGAGAGACACTGCCTACGTTTCTGGCATTCTGAAATATAACAGCACTGGTCTGCCAGGCCTCTTAGTATTTGGAATTAGCATGACAGCAACAAAACATCCCCCTTTCTTCCTAGTTTTGTTAAGAGAATGGGTGCAGTAAAAATTAAGAAGGACCATTTATTGGGGGATCCAGTGAGAAAAGCAAATGCAAAAGCTAAGCAACATCAAGCCTGAGTTCAAATCCCAGTCCCACCACTACCTGCTGTGCAGCCCCACAGTTTACCAAATTTCTCTCAGCCTCAGTTTCCACATGTGTGAAGAGCGCAATAATGGGACCTGCTTCATAGAATTTGGGGGAAGATAAAATAAAATAACACATGCAACATATTTACCACAGCACTCAAACTTGTCTGCACATTAGAATCATCTGGAGAGCATCAAAAAACACTGCTACTCTCTCTATACTGTGATTTAATTGGTCTGTGGTGTGCCTTGGGCTTTGTAATTTTTTTTTTAAAGATCTCCAGGTGATTCTAATGTGCAGATAATTTTGGGAACCACCTATTTAGCACAATCAGAATTCAATAAAAGGCAACTATTATTTTTAATCCCATCATCAATATGACCCCGGAGGCTTGTCAGGCTTACTTCAAGGGGTAGGTGGGACCTTAAGACTGAAGAGTGGCCATTTCTTCTCCCAAATGAGTCATCAGTTATGGTAAAAGTGGAGAGATGGGGAAGGGAAATGCTCATTTAGATTTACCTAAGATACAAACATTTTTGTACCCTTAAATTCCAAGGGGTGGAGGAGAAGAAAACTACCTCTTTCGTATTCAAGGTTTTCAATAACAGTAAAGCCTACGCCCCAACTGAAAGCTATGTTAAGACTCAAAATGTGTAATAGTGAAAGACTACCAAGGTGGAGTAAGGGCAACAAGTATGAGCAGTTAAAGGCCACACGTTCCACCTCACTCAGAAGACAATGTTAATTCTGCTAGTTAATGCTTAAAGTCAATACATGTTTTCATTAGTAGGACCCCATAAATGCGATGTTTCTGGAGCCTGGGCTTTTTTAAGTGCATAAGTATCGTGTAAAAAACACAAACACGAACAGGGCCTGCCCACAAAGATCACACAATTTAATGGGGGAGACGCTCCACTATCACCCCCAAAGAAAAGACGAAACGGGAAGAAAAATATCTAAAAAGGCGTGGGGCATCCGAGGCGCAGGGTACCCGAGGCGGCCGCCATGCGCGCAGGCGGCGTCGGTGTTGGCCTCCGGTTCCAGCTAGTGCCTCGCGTGCCTCCCCAGGGTCCGCCCGTCCCGGTCCCGTCCCGCACGGGCGCCGCTCACACTGCAGGATGATCTCCTCGAACGCCTGCCTCTGCAGTCGGTCCCGGCGCCTCAGCTCCTCCGAGATGTGGCGCTTCCAGCGGGGGAAGTCAGCGGCGCGGAGGCCCGACGACATGTCGCCTGTTACCCCGGCGCCTCAGCGCCGCCAATCCGAGCGAAGGCTGGTGGCCGAGGCCCGCAGCATGAGGCGACCAGCGGGCGCGGAGAAGCCGGCAACCCCAGAGCTCACCTACACACAGCTGCCGCCCCTGAGGCCATCCAGGACGGTCTTCCGACTCCTTCCGGAAATGATTTTGGTGAGGGCCGGAAGGCCCGCCTCCTCTCCCTGCGCTTTTCACCGCACGCACGCACGCACGCACGCACGCGGTGGGTGCCGATGCAGGGCGCTCGCTAGTGACGCCTTCCTGAAGCCGGAAGCATTAGGGAGTGGGAAGCGGCCGCTGGGAGGCGTGCTGGCCGCACTGTAGGCCGAGCTATGGACAGGAAGGAAGCGGGAAGGGAGGCGCTTCTGCTTGCCACTTACGTTTCGTCTGCTGCTTTTCAACCCTTTTCATATTTTTTTTCTTGGCCTGCCTCCCTTTTTTTCATCTCAGTTTACAAACAGAAGTGGGGTTCACTCCCCACATAGTAGCTGTGTGGCTGTGGATGAATGACAGCCTCCCTAAGCTCAGTTTTCTAATCTATAAAATGGGGACAGTAATGATATCCACCTCAGAGGGTTGTCATGAGGATTAAAAGGAAAAACCTATGTAATGTAATTAGCATTGTGCCCGGCACGTGGTAAACCTAACTTTACCTACGCATCCGGGATCCTTCCAAGGCCTACCCAAAGTCTGGCTGCTTTAGCAAGAACTTCCCACTGATCTTGGAAACGGGTTTTTGGGTGTTTTGTTTTGCAATGGGGAAGAGGAATGGAAACGAGCTAAGAAAGATGTGAATAGTGTATCAGAGTTTGTCCGTGTTAATCATTAGAATCCTAGAAATTATGACTTAACAGTAAACGGGTCCTTACAAGGTAATCTAATGCCAGTAGATATTGAAAGGGGGAGATGGAAGACACATAGGCTCCCGAGAAGATCAAATCTGTCAACGAGCTCAGCAGAATGGAAAACCTAGTTCTGTAATGGAATTGTCTGAGCTCCATCTACCTTTAACAGGTTAGTGAATTTACTGCAGGAAAATGGAACTGGACGAAATAGAAGGCCAAAGGAGAGGAAAAGAATGTCAGAAACTGCCTTCTCGTCCAGTGTGTCTCAAGTCCAGAGGAAGATCCTTCAGAGACAGATAAGAAAGTCTTCCCTCTCCCATGGAGCAGAGGAGTCTCCAGAGCTATAGTTAAAGAGGTTTCATTGTCAGTATGGAGTGACCTGAAGTTGTTGGAACACACCGAAGAAAACGAAGAAGCAAATTATAAAAGTCACTAAGAATGCCTTCAAATGTAACAGTGGCACCAACCTTGAAAGATCATGGCATTGCATAGCAGCAAATCTTGACAGTTGAGCATGCTAATTTTCCAGACAAGATACGATTAAAATATGTTTACAAATTTGCCCAAGCAGCAATTCCACTTGCAGGAATTTATGCCAAGAACTATTTGGACACGTGTCCATATACAAAGACATTTGTCACAGCATTGTTAATAGTGGGAAGTTGGAAACAATCTATATTTCCAACAATAAGAGATGGGTTAAATTACTATATATTTATTGGTGAGTTTTTTTTTTTTTTTGAGACAGTCTCACTCTGTCACCTGGACGAGAGTGCCATGGCATCAGCCTAGCTCACAGCAACCTCAGACTCCTGGGCTCCAGTGATCCTCCTGCCTCAGCCTCTCTGGTAGCTGGGACTACAGGCATCACCACCATGCCTGGCTAATTTTTTCTATTTTGAGTTGTTTGGCGAATTTCTTTCTATTTATAGTAGAGATGGGGTCTCACTCTTGCTCAGGCTGGTCTCGAACTCCTGAGCTCAAGCAATCCTCCCGCCTCAGCCTCCCAGAGTGCTAGGATTACAGGTGTGAGCCACTGGGTCTGGCCTATTGTTGAAAATTGTTCATAGTAAAACCAATATAAGGTATAAATCCAATTATATGACATAAATGTGTCCTTAGCTCCTCATAGATAATATTTGTTGAATGAATGAAGAATAATTTCTAAACTAAGGATCTGATGATCTGCTAGGTCTACCATCTTCCTAACTCACCAGCTTTATCAAGTGCACAACTGCAGCCACATCGACCTCTGTTCCTTCTACTCACCGTGCCCCTTCCCTCTACTGGGCCTTTGGATTTACTATATGTGTTGGGCACACTCTTCCCTTCTGACTTCTCTGAGTTAATTCCTTTGAGTTCATTCTCACTTCAGTAGTCACTTCCTCACACCCTACAGATAACAGATCTTCACAGCTAGATTGGATCTCTCTCCTACGTATGCACCTCTCCTTTATAGCATTTATCCCAGTTGCTGCAGGTTCATGCGTATTTGTGTCGTTACTTGGTTAAGGTGTGTCTCCCTCTGCAGACTGTAAACTCCATGAGGCAAGAGCTGTGTCTGTTTTTGCACATTATTGTATCTCCAGCAAAAGCATGAAGGCTTGCAAATATTAGGTGCTCAGTAAATGTTCCTTAATTAATGGATGGAATATGTGAAAAAACTAATAGATATCTCTGGGCAGTGGCACTGCTGGTGTTTTTGTTTTCTTATATGTGTATCTTATATGCATTTTCTAATTGGTAGACATACATGTACTATGTGTGCAAGAAAAAGTTCCAAGGATGAATATGTATTTATTGATAAAAACCATTTATTTAGCAGGTTGCTAGCCTCTGTGGTCAATAACTGATAAACAGGAACATTTCTACCACACCATTCTGAGTAGTATTTCACATATTATAACTCATTTACTCCTCACAATAGCCCTCCTTGGTAGCATTTTCATCCTCATTTACAGATGAGGAATCTGAGGCACAGAAACATCAAGTAACTTGCCTGAGGGCACCTGGCTAGTAAGTGGCAAAACCTGGGTTCAAATACAGGCAGTCTGATGCTATCTTCTGTGCCCTTAACCACTGCACTCCGTCATCTGGTCTCTGTTCAAGCTGACCCTGCAATTTGGCTCGAATAGAGTACGTGACACAAAATAATTTTAAGTGATAGGTAATTGATTCCTAAATTAGCCAATAGGGAGAGAGCAAAGTCAGTGATAGGGAGGGCTCAAGTGTGCTCACAGGCACCAAGGGGGATGGCTGGATGGGGGGTGAGGAAGAGGGAGGAGGAGGAAATAGATTGTCTGAATATTCTGGTGACAGATAATGGATCTTAAGAGTTTTTATTTGTTCTGGTAAATAATGAGTGTCTAAAAGATTCAGCATGCTTTGCTGGGAAGCAGCATATGTGGAATGGATTCTGATTGCCTGTAATGGATGTGAGATAAATGCAAATTATCACAAGATTATTGTAGCAATATGTTAAGCAGCACAAGTTTGTTCACAGGAAGAGTGGAAGAGGCATCACTTATCAAAGAACTTTCTTTGTGGAACATCTAGTTTCACTGAAACCAAGCATCACCAGCTTTAACATAACAGCATTTCCATGGCAGCATTTTCACTGCTAAAAACTTCCAGGAGATTCTCACCTTAATCATCAATGCCTACCACACCTCATCTGTGAGATCTTCTAGTTATACTCCAATTCAGAGAAATTCAAGGTCCAACCCTCAGACAATTGTCCTATTTACTCTTTTCCTGGCCCTTTCGGTGTTCCTGATTTCCTTTACCTTTCAATCAGCAAGTGAAGAAACGGCCCAGTCCTGGTGTGGGTCTAGCACAGGGATGAGCATTGCGTGGAAGACATAAACATCCCCAGCTTGGATCCAGACTTCAGGGAGCTCACGCTCTAGGGAGATCTGTAGGCATGTCATTTGTGGACGTGAGGAGTATAAAATACAAAGGGCCAGCCAGAAAGTAGTATCAAGGGGGTTCAATTCTCTTCTGTTCTTTTTTCTCTTGCCTTTATTCTTTTTTAAAAATATCATTTTCTGGTTTTTTAAAAATTCTTTTAATCTTTATTTCCACTCCTTTACAGCTCTTTACAAAATTATGTTACTAAAAGTGAAAAGAAACTAAGTTAATCTTATTGTGCTAACTATCTACTGCATAAACTTAGTAGCTGCTAGAGTAAACCAAAGGATAGTCAAGAAATCAACTGACATAGGTTTCCAGACACACTGATGATCCTTCCAAATGTTGGGGATTTTTTTGGTATGACATTAATGATGTTCCCTTTATGCATCCATCACTTGACATTTTTACCCCTTGTTTTTCTTTGTTCTCTTTAGAGTCATTGCTTTTGTATATGTATGCACACTGCAGGGAGTTTTCATTATAAAGAATCTCTGTGCACGTAGATTGAGCCATATGCAGGGCATGTCATGCACTGCCTATATATGTTATACTCAGATTTCATGTTTTATAAATGACTGTCTGTGGTGGCATTATTATTCTCATACTCTAGTACAAGTATTTTAGTAACATTCGACTTTCTTAGAGGAGGTCCTTGTACCTCCTCTGTATATTGGCAGCCAGTGTTTGGCCAGAGGATTCGACACAGCACTTCTGACAAGCAGGACTGTGATCCCTGGTGGGGGTGGGGGGGTTATCTTCCTAGGTTTGTTTCTTTGATCTTTAAAGAGATGATCAAATTTCCCCTAGGCACTACTTCCTTCTCCCACTATGAATAATACTTAATGTTAATTGAGTGATTTTCACATGCTAGGCACTGTGTTCTACATGGATCAACTTATTTAATTCTCACAGCACTACAAGGTAGCCACTGTTTTTATTTCTTTCTTGCACATGAGGAAATGCACACACAGGATCAAGAGCCCTAATGGAGTTGGAGTCCCTGGATCCAGCCACTCCTGAAACTAGCACAGCCCTGTTTTCCTCCCAGGATTTGAGCCAACAAATGCCTGCATTTCACTTAAGCTGGTTTACACTGGGTTTTTGTTTTCACTTGCCACCCAAGTCTGATATAGGCAGGCAGGCCCAAGAAAAGATTAGGGCTGCACAGACAAAATGGCGGTCAGGAAGTCAGGCTTCTTCACTTCAACTGATTGACAAGGGGGGAGGGCCAACCGTCTGCATGGCTCTCCACGCACTTTTCGTATTAACCAACAACCTGTGTCCAAGATTCTTGGGCAAAGTTTCTGGATCTGAGATCTCATGAACTTCTGAGTGAGTTAAGCTCTGTTCTAAATACTAGTATCTGTTGCTAAAAGAAATTTTGAATTTTTTAAAAATCATAACCCAAAAGTTATAATTAGAAATATTAGAATAGACCTAGAATGTTAGAAAATACTGTTGTTGCCATATGTTAAAACTATTTTCTCTTTCCCTCCTAAACAGAAAGTGAAGGGACACCGTTTCAAAAAGCACTGTTCCAGTGACTCATGAGATATTAATAGCTCTGCAGTGTCTAACCAGTACTGCATTCTCATGCAGTAGAACCGGAAGGGCCGCAGCAGTAGAATAGGATTAGTATTCAGTCAATCAATCAATACATACTGTATGTCATGAGATATGGGTCTTTGCTTAGGTATTGTTGGGGCTCAGAAAACAATATCCCAAAATGAGGACAGTATATTTTCAGCGAAACTTCAGAGGTGCTGTTGATAACAACCATACCAAGTTGACATTTTGTCTTTAAGAAGGCTCGAAACAGGAACAGCAATTTGTCGAACTTGCTCAGCAGTACTGAATGCCCAGGCACTTTACCTTCGGGAGGCTGATCCCCATGTCAGGAGAAGCCACCCAAGGACACAGCTTCCTACAGAGCTGGTGCTCCAGGACTGGCCCCTCTGCGTGGCGTGTGACTTCCCGCGCAGCCAGCTTTTGTCCTGAACCTCTTCCTTCCAATAAGGAAATTTTCCTATCCCAAAGCACACACTGAACCTCAGTCTCTTATTAAGCTTCCCCACAGCTAAAATTTCTTTAGAAATCTTTGCCTACCTCCCCGAATCTTGTCAAAGAGAACATACAGATAAATGGCTTCTCCAATCACCAGCACAGCCCTGGTTGTCCTGCAAGTGTGGACAGTTCAGTCCAGGGCACAGCGGTCTAGCCCGTGAAGCTCACAAAGGAGCTTGGAAAACGTTCAATTCCTTCTGTTCAGGTTCAAGTGATCTAGCCCGGCCCTTTCAGAGCCCATGTTGAGATGGAGAATCAGCAGTGGCCTCTCTGGTTTTCTCAACTTGCCCCTGAGATCTCCCGTGGACCTGGGGCCCTGCCCTAGACCTTGGGCCTACATAATCTCTCTCTCTCCCCCCCACCACCCTACCTCCTCCCTTTATTTTCTTTCGTTCTCTTTGCCTCTCTTCCCTCAAGAGCTCTTCTCCTTGAGTCCAACATGAAGGTTGTCAGCCAGTCTCTGTCTCCTCACTTAGGGGCATGTGTATGGGAGGAAGTGACCTTTGTGATCTGGTCAGGAAGTGGGGTAGCGGGGAGGCTCTTTGATTCTTGCTGGTGACTCCCCTGTGCCTTACTAAGCTGTAAGAATGTCTTTCTCCAGGCGAGTCTTGACTTCTATTACAGAAACCCAGCCCCCACCCCACACCCATGACCTTAACCCTAAAAGTTTGCCAACTCCAGGAGGTGAGGATAAGAGGAAAAGGAAGACACTCATCCTCTCATGCAAGCAAGAACTAAAGTAAGGTACAGTTTGCAGATTTGTGAACTGGACGTTAGTGGACTAGTTTACAAGAGGAATTAGAACCACAGGCAGCCTTCAGTGAGCATTCTTGTGTCAGCAGCATTTACTCTTTACGGAAGTTAGGATGATTTCAGCTGCAAGTAACTGAAACCTTAACTTCTAATTTAAACCAGGGATCAGCAAAATATGGCCTGCAGGTCAAGTTCAGAGGGCTATGTATTTTTGTACAGCCACCTCGAGCTAAGGAGAGTCTTTGTTTGCTTGCTTGTTTGTTTGTTTGTTTGTTTATTTGACAGAGTCTGGCTCTGTTGCCCAGGCTAGAGCGCTGTGCCATCAGGCTAGCTCACAGCAACCTCAAACTCCTGGGCTCAAGTGATCCTTCTGCCTCAGCCTCCCAAGTAGCTGGGACTACAGGCATGCGCCACCATGACAATTTTTTCTATATATTTTTAATTGTCCAGCTAATTTCTTTCTATGTTTAGTAGAGACAGGGTCTCGCTCTTGCTCAGGCTGGTCTTGAACTCCTGACCTTGAGTGATCCACCCCTCGTCCCTCACCACCACCACCACCCCCCCTGCACCTCAGCCTCCAGAGTGCTAGGATTACAGGCATGAACCACCACACCCAGCCGAGAGTGTTTATATTTTTAAATGTAAAAAATACTATTAGCCTTTTGAGAAGAGTCACTTGATTTTGCGTCTTAGCCTGCAAAACCTGAAATGTTTATTATCTGGCCCTTTACAGAAAATTCACTGGCCCCTGGATTCATCCTCAAGATGTTTGTTATTTCAGATAACAGAGAGGCCAAGATAGGGTGGATTCAGGGATGGTTGTGGGTACAATGCATGGACTATATCCCTGTTCTTCCCACCTCTCTGCTGTGCCCTTCTTAGTGATGGCGTCGTCCTCGGGCTGGTGGCAAATGACTGTGGTGGCTCCAGGCACCATGTTCAAATTTGAAAATGACCTGAGGAAGTAGACTCTTTCTAAGGAATGTAAAAACTTTGTCTAGAAGCCCCCCAGCAGACAACCTCTAATATCTCAAAATAGGGTCACATGCTCATTCCTGGCAAGGGGATAGGCATCATCCCCTTTAGACCCATCTGGTTTACCCTTGGGCTGGAGGGGTACGGTTGGCTTCCCCCAGGCTTGTGGCTGAGTGGGAAAGGAGTGGATACCCGTCTCCAAAGTTCCCCCTCACCCCAGCGGGCCACACCATGCCTCCTGGCAAGCCCTTGATTGAGTGTGGGCTGCTCCTGTGCAGCTAATAAAATGTGGTGGAACTGTCACTGCACAACTTTCAAGGCTGGGTGATAAGAAGCCTCGCAGCTTCTGCTCAGTCTCTTGGAATGCTTGCTCTGTAGAAAGCCAGCCACCATCTACAGAGCCCACTACTCCGAGACCACCATGCTGTAAGGAAGCCCAAGCTAGTCATGTGATGGGGGAGGTGAGAGAGAAAGAGATTGATTGATTCCTGCTTGAGTGATTGAATAATTCCAGCTACTCCAGCCACCCCAGCTGTGGCACCAGACTTGTGAACGAAGAGGCCATCTGGAATGTCCATCTCAGTGGAGGCTTCCGATGGCCCCAGTCCCAGCTGCCATCCAGCTGCAAGTGCACAAGAAATCCCAAGCAAGAGCCACCCAGCTGAGCCCAGTCAGCCACAGAATTGTGAGAATATAATAAATTGGTTTAAGTTCTGAGGGCATTACAAAATGCAACATAGATAAAGAGAACAGTATCTGAACAAAACGGGAGTTCTCTCGGGAAGGAAGCAGGAAATTGCTGCTGGGTAGGCCACCAGCGGCGTCCCTTTCACCCTGCTGGGAGTGTACCTAGAACACCATGTGGTTATCAGAAGACTGATGAGCATAGAGACAAAGCAATGTGAGGCTTTAAGGTAAGATAACTTTATATTTTTAGAGCGTGATCCATTTCTTCTACCATTGGAATGAACCTACTGATTATTATAAGAAGAGACCACTGGGGTGCAGACAGTATATATCTGAAATTACTAAAGAAAAACTCAGTCTGTACCTTTTATAATAATAACTAATAATACTAGTGGTGGTAGCTAACATTTATGGACTGCATACAATGTGTGAGGCTGAATGCTTTACATTTATTAGCTCCTTTAATTTTGACAACAGCATAGTGATGTCGGTGCTGTTGCTGGCTCTACTTTACAGAGACAGTGCAGCCTGGGGGTTCTGTTCCAGTTCTGACTCTAGCATTTATTGCCTCTGGTATCTTAGGCAAGTTTCTTAAACTCTGTGCCCCGGGATTAAATGAATTAATGCAGTGTCTTGCACATAGTAAGTGCTCCGTGAGTGTGGGCGTTACTATTATTTCAGAGGAAGAAAGTGAGGCACAGGGAGACGGGTAACTTGCCCAAGGTCACAGGATGAATAAGAGGTGGGCTGGATTCAAGCCCAGCCTGTGCACTCCACAGCCTGCAAGTTTGTCCAGCTGTGCCTGCCTTCTTCCCAAAAGAAGCCCATGCTGAGAATCTGCTTAATGAAAAAGAGCCTGTTTGGTGACCTTGAACTTGTGCGTCTCAGATCTTGTACTGGGGGAAGCACAATCGACTGACAGCCCAGATGCTGTGCTTTAAATCTGCCTCCACATTCAAGCTGTGTCCACATTTCTCACAGCTGCCCCCAGCCGGGGACTGAGCATGGCAGGGGTCCCTAAGCTGGATGACTCCTGAGACAGGGGGAACTCCTCTGATGGATTTTGCCTCCAGGACTCTGCCATGGACTGAATGTTTATGCTCCCACCCCAAATTCACATCTTGAAGTTGTAACCCCTAATGTGATGGTATTTGGAGCTGGGGCCTTTGGGAAGTGACTGGGTTGTGAAGGCAGAGCCCTCGTGAGTGGGATTAGTGCCCTTATAAATAGAGGCCCAGAGAGCTGCCTTACCCCTTCTGCTGTGTGAGGACACAGCGAGAAGTCTACTCACTGCAAACCAGGAAGAAAGTTCTCACCAGATTCCAGATCTGCCAGCACCTTGATCTTGGACTTCTCAGCCTCTGGAACTGTGAGCAATGAATTTCTGTTGTTTATAAGCCACCTAGTCTGTGGTATCTTGTTACAGCAGCCCAAAGGGACTTAGACAGATGCCTTATCAGCCCTGCCAGGCTTTGTTGGAAGGTGCTGCAGGCTGAGAGTCTTCCCACCTCACCTTCCTTCCCTCTCTCCTTCACCAGGAGCAAAGCCGAGTCACGGTCTGACAGCTCTCCCAGACTATCCTGCCACTCCCTGTCTTACCTCACAGGTGTCTCCCTCAATAAATCACATCTAATCCTGCCCTGGCTTATGGAGAACCAGGGAGGCTGTGAGGAAACTCAGTTAACAAGAGGAAAGAGGGAAAGGAGGGAGCTGCCACTGATGCCACTGTAGATGTTTTGGGCAACCCGGCTTTCCTGGGTTCACTTCTCTTTCCCTCTAATAACGTCATGGGCCTGGGTAGCTATGTTTCTGTTAATATATCCAGGTTTCTAATAGCACACAACTGAAGCTTTCTGGACAAGAGCACTTTGGACCAACCATGGACACCTGACCCAAGCTGGGCCAAAATCCTCTCTCAGGGAGCTGAGTGGGGGCCAGACTTCAGAGTCTGATGCATGTTGAGGGTTAGGGTCGAGACATGAGAACCCCAGGAGTGGACAGGACTTTGCCAAAGAGCAACCTGTGGACATGTCAGTTCACTGAGCAAAACTGCTCGACCTTGAGGGGGACATTCCACTGATTAGGGATGTCTAATTAGGGATGTCTGCAAACGGACCCCACCTTGAAGCCCACGGCCACGGCCTGGATGTCTGCAAATGGGACCAGGCTTGTAATCCGAAGGCGGAGAGAATGATCAAAGGATGTCAGCCCTGCAAATAAGAGCAGTTTGCTATCCTAAGCCTGAGGCAATGTTCCTGTCTCTCTCCTGAGTTCGTGTCTCAGTAAATGAGGAACTAGAAAAAGTAGATGGTACATGGTCTCTTTGTTCCTGTTTGGATTATACGCTTTACTGCTGACTCACGATTTTATCTTTAATTTGTGTATACTTAGCTAGTTTATTGTTACTTTGGAAGACCTCAAAACTTAAACTCATGATATATACATGTAAATCAGTGACTGATGATTGTTTGCTAAAAGAATAAATTCTGATGCCGGACTCCACTCCTGGCTCATGGGAATGCTGGAGGACCCCTGATTTCCCCATCACTTTAATCTATATTTTGTCTCCGTCTCCTTTATTTCCAATCTCTTGCAACATTCCTGCCTGGGACCCGATTTTTTGGGAGAGTCGCAAACTCCCGGCAGGTGCAGTCGTGGGTGAAGTCAGCACCACAGCAAGGCAAAGCCAGAGAGAACCAGAAATAAGCAGAGGATGCTGTCTGTGGACAGAGGAAGGAACAGGAGGGCAGAAGGAAAGACCAGGGCCCAGAGAGGAGCCACACTCTGCCCAACAACCCTGTTCCCAGCTGAGGCCTGCCTGAGCCCTTCCTCAGCTCTCCACAGCCTCGTATCACTCCGTCTCCGCTTGTTTCTCTTCTTCATAAGCAGAGTACCTGTACTGAAATGGAAATTAGAATTTTAGAACAGGAAGTCCCTTAGATATGTTATGCCAGGACCCAAAGCAGGACATTTCCACCCTGTCCTGCCACCTTTGCTGAGATCTGAGGAAAGGAACTTCTGTGTTTCCTGGAAAAAGGACCAAGGGCTGCTACTCAGTCCTAGGAAGGGTGTGGGTGGTGGGACTCCCGGCAGGAGGACAGTGGCCTTGCTGATCCCTGGCCCACCCTCTCTGCCAGCAGCCCAGGACTGCTCTGCAGGGCTGAGAGGACAAGCCTCCTGTAAGGGGTTGAGTGGAATCTTCTCTGCTTCCCACTAACAGTCTTGCCCTCCCATTTGTCATGATGTCATAGCATCTCCAAGATTGATGGGTGGGAATTGCTTTATCTTTGGGTGACCAAAAAGCCCATTTCTGTTAAATTTCCCAAAGTAAGTAAGGACAGCTCCAAAAGTACCACCTCCAGAAACGAAAAACTAACAAACTACCAGCAACCTTTTAAGCAGCTTCTTTTTTTTTGAGGCAGAGTCTTGCTCAGCTCTTGCATCAGCCTAGCTCACAGCAACCTCAAACTCTGGGCCCAAGCAATCCTCATGCCTGAGCCTCCTGAGTAGCTGGGATTATAGGCACGCACCACCAGGCCTGGCTAATTTTTCTATTTTTAGTAGAGACGGGTCTTGCTCTTGCTCAGGCTGGTCTTGAAATCCTGGCCTCAAGCGATCCTCACACCTTGGCCTCCCAGAGTGCTAGGATTACAGGTGGGAGCCACTGCCCGGCCTTAAGCAGCTTTCTTGCTGAAATGTAAAAAGGAAAGAACTTAAATCCCATTTTGGGTGAGCACTTGTTTTGTTTTGTTTTTTTTCAGTGAGTGAATGCCTCTGAAAAATAAAGTATCCATGTTGCTGACTTTATTCTAGTTGAGATAGAAAAAAAAAACCTATACTTTTGGTTGAATTTTAGTGAGTGAAGTTCCAAGAGAAAAAGTATCAAGAGAATTCAGAGAATTTTGAAAATGATTGTTTTGGATTTTTGTTTGAGCTTTTAAGTTTGGAAAATATAATAGTTGTTAACATGGCTCCAGGTTACCAGCCGAGGAACCCAGCAAGGAGTGAATGTTGTGCCATGTCCCCAGGCACAGGGGAAGGTTTTGGAACTCTTGGGAACATGATTCGACTGTCAACACACATGAAACCAGCAATTCCGATCATGAAAGTAAATGCTAGGAGTCTATTTGTTGGGCCACAGAGTGTTATGTAACAAAAGTCATCTCTGTGATAAAAAGTTAAACCAAAGAAAAATTTTGAGAGACTGTATTACTCTCTTACCCAGGTGATCCCTCTCCCTCCCTCTTCCTGCCATATAAGTCCCACCGTAAACCCCAATGGCTGGTTCCAAAGGCATTTCCGATTATTTCGGTAGGATAGAGTACTAGCAGGGACTCTAGAAGAAAGGTCAAAGACTATGAAGATACCAGTCTCTAAAAACACCTCGCTATGTAGCTTCCCACAGGGGGGTTACCACTTTACATTTCCACCCATGGAACGCTTATTGTAACCACATCTCTGCCAGTTTTGGTATTAACAGTACAAGGATAACAAAGTATCGCTAGTTTGATAGATGACAATAGTATCCGATTGTTTTAATTTGTATTTCTTTCTTAAAATTGAGGATTTTCCCATATATTTGTTACTTGTCATTTGTTCTTTTTGGGTAATGTCTGACTAAATCCTTTGCCTATTTTGTCTGGGCAAGGAATAAAAATGTGAATTGTTTGGGGGCAAAGCTAGTAAGAGATGATTTTTTAGGGATACTTTTTTTCAGGATTTGTCCAAGACGCCTTCTTTGTGAGGCAGACAGGAAGTGGGCATCGGTTTGGTCCTCGGCTCCAGGGTGTTTACACATTAGGAAGCATCCTTTACGGACAATTCGAGAATTCTTCCCTTGGTGCTTGTGAAGTGTGGCCACATCTGAATGTTTCCCTAACATAGCGTTTCCATGTCTTTGGGTGAAAAGTTCTGCTAACCAAGGTGTTATCATGCGGGTAGTCGTGACTTTCCCAAGCTGAGACTTCTGTGGGAGAGTAAAGACAAATTATTTTAGAAGGTCAAGTAGGAGCTCAGTAAGTCCTCAAGTAACAGCATAGGCAGGACAGCTTCTGAGCAGCTATGAAGAGCACAGCATAATGACGCCCTTGAACGCCTAGGACCCCAAACTGGATTCCCAGAGGCAGCGGTGCCCCTCCTGTTGGCCCCAAGGTGGACCTAGTGGCCCAGCTAGAGCCCTTTCATGCTTTTCTCTGGGCTTTTGAGCTCCTCCCTTCTTTGAGTCAGGGCCCCTTTGAGACTTAATTAATTCAAGAAGAATTTATGGAGTGCCTACTGTACGTCATGTACTATTTTAGCTGCTAAGGCTGCATCAGCATCTCTGTCCTCAACGAGCTTGCCTTCTAAGGGGAAGAGACAGGTGATATAAAAAATCATACTAAAGAAATAAATTGTATGTGTTCGAAGGTGATGAGCGCTATGGAAAACAAGGAAAAGTGGAATGGCATGAGGAGGGGGGCGTGGGTGGAGTGTAGTTTGCACATCAACAGGGTGGCCAGAGTGGGCTCATTGAGAAGGCAAGATTTTAGCAAAGGGCTGAGGAGGCGAGGGAGTTAGCTGTGAGGTTGTCTGCAGGAGAGCATTCCGGGCAGAGGAATCAGCCAGAGCAGGTGCTCTGTGGTGGGTGCAGTGGGGGCCCGCTCCATCCTCCGTAGCAGTGGTGCGTTTGTCCTTCTGTTGTAGGGGGTGTTGGCACCAAAAGCTCACACCTGTTGCTTTCTCTGGAGGGCAGCCCTTGGCTGCCCTGAACTGCCTCTCCTCCTGGACATGCCTGGGAGGGGACCAATGCCTGACTGATGGGGGAGGCACAGGTGTCCAGTCCTCTTGCCTCTAAGCAGGACAATCCCCGTGATGTGATGTACATTCCAGAGCTCTCCATGGGACCAGGCTAAGGCTGCACTCCTCCCCAAAGAAACCTTCCATAAGAATCCCAGTCTCAGGCTCTGCTTCCAGGGAACCCAGCCCAAGCAAGCCCTAAGGCCAGAGCTTACCTGATGTGTTCCCCAAACAGCAGGGAAGCCATTGTGGCTACAGCATATCTCCACAGGAAGTGTGCACATATATACAACCATTTGCATACAATTCTGCTTGGGCCACTACAGACAGAATTCCCGCCTTAGGGCTGGTAACCCCGTATGTTGACTTCCTGACAAACCGTCCATTTCTCCACAAAACGGAAAAGGGTGGGAAGGTGTCTTCTCAGATTGAACCTTCTGTGTTCAGTTAAGAAAAGCTGACTATTTGCATCTTATCAAAGCTGCTTTCCTGGGAAACTATTGAGTCCATCTGCTTGGATTGAATTGTGCCCCCCTTCCTGCAAATTCATATGGCGAAGCCCTAGCCCCCTTATGATTGGACTTGGAGATGGGGCTTTTAGAAGGACATTAGGTTAAATGAAGTCATAAGGGTGGGGCCCTAATTCGACAGGATTAATAGCTTTATAAGTGGAGGAAGAGAGAGGGGGAAGGAGAGATCTTTCTCTCCCATGTGAGGACACAGCGAGAAGGCAGCCTTCTACAAGCCAGGAGGAGAAGCCTCACCAGAACCTGAATCTGCTGGCACCTTGATCTTGGCTTCCAGCCTCCAGACTGTGAGAAATAAATTTGTGTTCGTAAGGGGTCCAGTCTGTGGTATTTGCTTGGCAGCCTGAGCAGACTGATAAACATCACCAAAACTGCAAGAGTCAGGCTTTTTGGTTTTTCTTTTTTTTGTTTTTGAAACAGTGTCTCTCTCTGTCTCCCTGGCTAGATTACAGTGTCATCAACATGGCTCATGGCAACCTCGAACTCCTGGGCTCAAGTCATCCTCTTGCCTCAGCCTCCCAAGCAGCTGGGACTACAGGTGTGTGCCACCATGCCCGGCTACTTTTTCTATATTTAGTAGAGACAGGGTCTGGCCCTTGCTCAGCCTGGTCTGGAAATCCTGGCCTCAAGCAATCCTCCCGCCTAGGCCTCCCAGAGTGCTAGGATTACAGGTGTGAAAAAGTCAGTTTCAAGATTCTCAAGCTAGATTTGTGAGGATCACTTCTTTGATTCTGTTGGGAAACAGTTCCAGCAATGCTACCACCCAGCTCCAGGGCAGCAAGGGTGTCCTCGGGCTATCGACAGGGGGTGTGAGAACCTGGGGCAAACCAGGACCCAATTACTTTTCTACTTTCATACCTAACCATAAGATGGAAGCATTGTCTGAAGATAGACAGAGAAAGACTTTTCTTAGAATTTTTAATCATTTCCTGCATAGCTGCTGTTCTATGAATACAGAGGCAATCTCCTCTTATACAGAAAATTAATTCCAAGAGGTAATTAGGGTTTTTTTTTAATATGTAAAATGCTTAACCCACCTCCGCATATCCTGGCTGTATTCTACCAAACTCTTGACAAGTATTTGGAAAGAATGGGGAGACTAGAGACACAGCTTCGAGACTTGGTTCTCTGTCTTTCCTATAGGACCTCTTACAAGTGTCCTGACCCCCTCCACCTTGGTTTCCTCCTCTGTGAAACACACACAGGACCCACCCTATAGAGCAGTGAGGATCCAACAGAGGATGCATGAGAGGGTGCATATTTATTTGGCCCAAAGGCATCCGCTCCCCCAGCACTAGAGCCTCTCTGAGCAATCTCTGAGATGGAAAACTGCTGGATTTGTGTGAATTTACCTTATTCCTGAGTAAATTGTCATGTGGCCAACCCAAGAGAAGTTCAAGAGATGGCAGGATATTCCTTAATCTTGGACACACATCTGTGTCTGCTCAAAGGTGAGAAAGAGATTGGGCGGGTACGAATGAGGAGGACAGAGCACCTCTAGGAGAAAGGGACTAGCTAGTCCTCAATAGCTACATCAGCATCACCTGGGGAGCTGTTTAAAATGCATATTCCCAGGTCTCACCCTGCACTGCCTCCCCTCCCCCACCCAGCTGCTGAATCAAATTCCTTCTGGATGGTCCCAGAACCTGCATTTTTAAGACCGGTTCCTCAAGTGATTCTTATGTACAACGGAGTTTGAGGAGCAAAGGTCCAGCAACTAGATTAGATTTTACAGTCATTAACAAGTAGATTTTGTACCTAAGTTATAAGTAAATGTTTTGAATAGCTTGTTTGGAACAGCTTGCAGTTAAAATTTATTCTCCATTATAATCAGTATTCTTATGCTATTTATTGACAAAAGACTTGGAAGCTTATTATATGTCACCTAGGATTAGTAATTACATTATGTAAAATATTCCTCAAGTCACATATTAACACATACTCTTACATCCAATTAGGGTGATTTAAGAGGAGCAACTGGAAACTCTTTTTACATTTATTCACTGAAAGTTGAGTAAAAGACTAGGAAAGACATGCAACGGTAGTTAGAATCTGAGCATAATCAAACTGTTGCATTATGAGGTCTGAGTTTGGTTTTGCTGCTTGGAGTCTAATGCCAAGGTGCACAGCAAATTAAATGACAACAAAATGTGTTTTGCAATGAATGAAGAGCAAAGGTTCCCTTGAATTTAGCATTCTGACTTCATTAAAAATTTTTATTCCAGCGCATGGAACGTGCTGTGAAACAGAAATCACAGAATGACATAAAACAACCTCTCTGTCATCTGGGAATCTATATTTAGAGTCATTTCTGAATGTTTCTGCGCCGCTGGGACTGTGGGGAAGATTTTCCTTTTCATTATGCAACATTGTGAACCAGAACCAAAAATCTAAGACAGCTAGTTTTAATATTTTTTGTTAACACCATATTGTTGAATGGTAAGATGCCAACGGCAAGAGAGAATGGGTAAAAACCTGTTGTCCATATGCTGCAGGATGAATAATAATGTCATGAGTGGAAACAAGGAAAGAGTGAGCCTCAAAAAACATGAAATCTATGAAACACAGTTCTCAGGATGGCACCCAATGACGACAAGGAGACCGTGCTCATGCTGGGTGTCAGACTGGCTGGTCTCACAGGGGCCGTCCTCACCGGCCTTCGAAGGCAGGATTCTCGGAACCCAGTCACTTTGAGAAAGGCTTGTTCAGGAAGCTTTTGGGTGCAAATAGTGAGAATCAGTATGTATTAGCCCCGATTTTCAGTTTTACTTATTATCTCCAATCTTTCCAACGATTCTAAAGTCTATTTATTACCCTTCCCACAAATGACAGTCAGAGGGTAACTTGCCTCAACTAGTAAATGGCACAGTTAGGATTTGAACCCAGATCTCTTAATCATTCCCCAACATCATCTATCACACCACTTTGCCTCCTTTGAGTAGGAATCCATGGATCTAACCCTTTGACCAGCGGTTCTCCAAATGGGATGCCCTGACCACCAGCACCGGAAGGATGGGGAATGCTTGCTGAAATGCAGATTCCTAGGCACCACACAGACCGAATCGATCATCCCAGCAGGGCCCCGGAATCTGCATTTAACAGGTTCCCCAGGTGACATTTATGCACAGCAAAGTTTGAGGAATCCAGAAGCAGCAAGGGGTGGAGTAGCTGCCCTAAATGCTTTTACAAATGAGTTGGCGAGAGCATCCCCCAGGGAACAAAAGCAAAAACTTCCAGCTACTTCTGCATCATGTGCAGCAAATTGTGAAATCCCAGCCTGGCTTCCACCTGGCGCTCAGCGTACTTCTGAGCCATGCTGCTTTGTGATCAGGTGGTATTTACTTGGGGAATCAAATCCTCGTATTAACATAAGCAAAACATAATTAGAAAAATCTGTTATAAAAACCATTCTGCTTTCCAAGCCAAATATAAATTACTTTGGGCTAAGTCATGCCAGGAATTCCACTTCGTTAGCTACTGTAATTAAGAATGACTGTCATGCCAATTGCTGTCACTGTTTTTCTTAATTGTTTGGACATGTGCACCCCCCCAACTTGTACTCCCAGTGTATGTGTAGTTTGAAAGAGTCGCCCTCAAAAGATGATCTTAGTCATTTTTGAAACAAGTTGCGCTGGGTTTTCTCCACTTGCCCGTCTTCCTCCCCATCCCTTCTCTGCCCTTGTCAAGGTGCTCTGGGTCAGAGGCTGACCCCTGAGGACAGTGTCACCACCCCAGCTCCCTTGACCTCTGGATTCTATCTGGGTTTGACCAAAGGGAGGAAGCGGCAGGGGATAAAAGGGCAGGAGAAGAGAGAGGCCAAGGTAACTTTAGCCCACAACTTTCCTGGCTTTCTGTCATTCTTGGTTTCTTTAATGGCTGCAGCTTTTGGCCGGGGTCAGTCTGCCCGGGCTCCAGCTCTCATAGGCTTGGGGAACCCCCCTCAGATCTCAGGGAGGCGATGGCTTCCCGCTATCGCTGGTCCCTGCATGCCTCAGCCTCCTTTGCTGGTTCTCTAAACTCTGCCTGCACCTCTGTGTGGTCTGTTCATCGAGGTCTGTCTCAAGTGCCCCGATTCCTGTGCATTCTCGTGCATCCCTTATCCATGGGTTATGTGTATGCAGAAATGCCTAGTCTATCCAAATCATGGGGTTAATTTACAAACAATTACTAAGTTAAATGATTTGATTTTCAAATATATAAATGTGTATGTGTGTATACACACACATGTATACGCATATGTGAAAAATATTAAAGAGTAGCAACCTACCCCCTCCGACCTTCCTAAAGAGGAAGGACTGTGGGTTCAATTGACGGGAATTGGTAGAGATGGACTATGGAGATCGGGGAAAGGTGCAAGTCTAAACTTCACTTTCTGAAACGGGGGCGGGGGCAGGAGCTAGGATGGAGAGAGGCTGTGAGGGAGACTGGGGTGGGGAGCAGGGCAGCTGGGCTGTCATGCAGTTCTTTGGGAGAAAGATGGGCAATGAGGATTTTAAAGTAGCTTTCTGTGGATTTGTGCAGTGTGATTTTCCTCTCATTGGAGCCCGTCAGAAAAACTTTCAGTGTGATCGACATTTCTGTTCAAGGCTGTGGGGGGGTTTGAAACATGTCTGCGAGTTCTTTGCCATTTCGCCCATCAAAAGGTTTGGTCCCCTCCCCCTCAAGCATGAGCTTCAAATAGAAAGCAGAAGTGATTCCGCATGACGTCAGGGACTAGCTCATAAAAGATGATAGGGGACAGGCACGATGGCTCACGCCTGCAATCCCAGCACTTTGGGAGGCCAAGGCAGGAGGACCACTTGAGCCTAGGAGTTCACGACCAGCCTGGGCCACACAGCAAGACTTCATCACTACGAAAAATTTTTTTTTTTTAAAAATTAGCCAGGTGTGGTGGTGCATGCCTGTAGTCCCAGCTACTCAGGAGGTTGAGACAAGAGCATCTCTTCAGTCCAGGAGTTTGAGGTTGCAGTGAGCTATGATCGAGCCACTGCACTCTAGCCTGGGTGACAGAGCTCCGCATGCCTCAAAAAAACAAAACAAAACAAAAAAAGCAATATGGCTTCCACCTGGTTCTCTTTTTCTATCTTTCTCCCTCCTGGCTCTTGGAACCCGGCCACAGTGTTGTGAGGAAGCCAGAGAGTCACATGGCAAAACCACACGTAGGTGTTCCAGCCACAGCCCGGCCAAGGTCCCCGCAAGAACCGGCATCACCCAGCAGACTTGCAAAGGAATGAACCTTCATATGGTTCCAGTCCCCACCTTCAAGCACACCCAGTGATGCTGAGTGGAGCTGAGACAAGCTGTCCCCAACAAGCCCTGCCCAAGTCACAGATTTGTGAGCAGAATAAAGGTTGTCATTGTTTTCAGTTTTGAGGCTGTTATACAGCAAAAGATGACTGGCGCAAAGCTTGTAAGTCAGGCTTGGGTTTCTTAAGCTGGCCCTAAGGTGGCCCAGTGTTTATCAGTAACAAGGACATGATATAGAGACATTTTTTACCCTCTTAGCAGCCTTCAGAAAAATTTATCTTAGGGAGAGTTATGGATATAACAGGACAAGCACTGTGTGACTAGCATGCAGGAGGTACTCATATATTTTGAGTGAATAAGCCACTTGGAGTGGCGAGTGGGACCCCAGGGGGCATACTTCAGTAACGATAGCCATTGAGGGTGGGTTTTGATGCTTCTAAGGCTCTTGTTTGGCTCAGAGCCTGGGTAAGTGGATTGTGGGAGTTTGGATCTGAGCTCATTTGCTCTGTTTAATAGAGAATGGAGCCAGGATATGCCTCAATGGTCTATCTACACATAGGAAGGAAGAAAAATAGGTTTAAAAGCTGGTAGTGGAATTTTACAGAGGAGAAATTGGGTTTTTTTTTTTTTTTTTGCAGTAGAACACCTTAAATGCCATAGCTGTTGTGAAGCGCTGACACCCCCCCGCAAAACACACACCCCCAAGCATGGGCAGGGGGGCTTTGAATAGACAGAATCTTGTTGCTCAACAGGACAAAGTAAGAAGATTGTGGAGAGTTCTCAGGAGGGGGAGGGCAAGTGCAGGGGAAATGGGGGGGCTCAGAGAAAGTAGATCAGAGAGAAATTTCCGGTGGTCAGGTGACTGAAGAATTTTAAGTACAAAGAAATCTAATAGTTGTTTGTAAATTGTTGACTTTTTGTTCTATGATGTAGCAACCATCCATTACTCCAAATTTTCAGTGACGTCTGCCTTACACACAGCCTTTCCTTAGTGGTGTTTTGGGGAGGCAGGGTCCAGAATGGGACAGAAAATGGGCAGAAGACCAGAAACATGGATGTGGAAGCAGAGAGCACCAACGGAAGCACAGCTCCTCAAGAACCCCCCTTTTGTAGCAGTTGCTCTAGAGATTAAAATATACATCACAGCCTATTTAGAGTTAATATGGCCACACTTCATGGCAAACGTGTAAACCTTGTAATCATATAGCTCCATTTACACCCTTCTGTCCTTTATGCTACAATTGTCATGGGTATGACACCTGTATACATTCTAAACCCTGCAATAAAATGTTAAAATGTTGATTATTTCTTTAGTCATATTTTAAAAAATTAAGAGAAAGTCTTCCACGTTTCTCCATATATTTACTGTTTCCAGTGCTTTTCATTCCTTCCTGAAGCTGAGTTTCCACCTGTTATATCCCATCGGTCTGAAGAAATTCCTTTAGTGTTTTTTGTAGATCTGGTAGTATCAAATTCTGTTTTATCTGAAATGTCTTTACCTTCATTCTTTTTAAACAAAAAAATTTTTTTATTTCATTAGATTTAGGGAATACAAGTGGGTTTTTTTTACAGATATATCACATAGTGGTAAAGTCTAGGCTTTTAGTGTACCCATCACCCAAATAGTGTACATTGTATCCAACAGGTAATTTTTCATCTCTCACCCCTCCCAGTCTCTCCCCACCTTCTCGGTTGCCTTTTTTAAATGTCTATTTCTCTGAGATTTCCTATCTTTGTGTTTGTTTCAAGAGTATTTTCCTTTATGTCCTTGAGTGTAGTTATAATAGCTGCTTAAACATCTTTGCTAATTCCAGCATCTGGAATGGGGTTGATCACTGTGGCGGGGTGCATTGTAAAGGTGTGGGTGGTATTGGATGCACCTGAGAAGTGGCCCCTATTGAAAAGGCTGGGTAGTTAGAAGAAGATTCCATTGTTCTAGCAAATCTCATCCCCGTAAAGATTGGCCCTCTTATAGACAATGTTGAAAAGCAGATGGTTTACTAGGGGAGGAACAGAGATCCCCTTTGAGAGTGGGAGGAGGAGGTAGCTGCTCCTCCTGTTGAACTGCAGAAGGCGATGGTGGAGAGAATGGCTCAGGATTCGGAAATTTTATGGCAGGGGATGGCTTGCTCCTTCTTGGCAGGGAAAGCCGGCCGCTCTGGTGGAGCAGACGGTGGAGGAGGAGGAGGAGGAGGAGGAGGAGGAGTGCGTTCCAACGGATTAGAACCCGTAGGAACATGTAAAGGAGTCAGCACTGTTCGCACCAGGCTCCATGTAGCACCACAGCAAGGGGCACAGGGACCCCCTGCCCAAAATTCTTCTTAAAAAGCTGCCCTACTCGCCCCCAGAGTTCTAAATCTAACGTACCCTCATCTGGGAACCTGGGGCAATGTTGCCTTACTGCACGTAAGAGCTGCTGTTGAACTTTTGGCTTTTGGTTGAACAGAACACTGAGCAGCTTTTAAGAGTCACTGCAAGTGCGCAGATAGATTCGCTGATCTTTCCTCACCTCTCTCCCCATCTTAGAAACCCCCTTCTGAAACGATGCACCTCGGTCCCTTTCCCAAAGCAGTGGGTGGGACTGTCCCTTACCGGGCTGATTCCCCTCGTAGTCTGGACGACAAAAACTTCACTGGACGCGCGGATTCCTGAATCACGTTGGGGTCACCGCTTGTTGCGGCTGCTTTTCGCTCGTGAGCTCGGTAGCGAAGGAATGAATAATTACTCGAAACACATAGTGTTTAGAGAGACGGGGAGAAGCCAAAGTCTGAAGAAGAAAATGGCCCCCTCAGCCACGTTCCTCCCCGTATTTATTTCCAAGGACACGTGCAAAGGGTCAGGGCCGTTTGCTAATTTCTTTAACAACGTCCACACAGGTCAGCTGTTTTCAGCAGACTTTTGCACTCAGCAAACAAGCAGCTTCGGGCAGACGTCTTTGCCTGACCCTCCATTCACCTGCTCACGTCCTTTCCATCCATCCATCCATCCATCCTTCCTTTCTTCTAGACCCAGCCCCGACAGCCAGTGGCCTGGCACTAGAACTCTGTCCGGTGGCACCAAAGCTACGCAAGGCACGGTGCTGCAGCCCACTCCCGCCTGCCGCTCTTTAGGCCTGAGAATCGGCTTTGCTACACAGGCCAGGAGGGCTGAGGAATTAACACCCCTCTCCGAGGCAGCCCTTAGCTGTGACTCATAAGAGCAGACACACCAGCGCGCACCCAGCTCTCTCCTCACGGCGTGGCACAGGTGTGTGCTCGATGCTGGCGCCTGCACGGTGAGCCCAGCTGGCCACAGCAGCTACCTGCTTTGGCTCCCTGCTCAGAAGGGCGTCTCTGTGGCTTCCTTCCCTCCCTGCCTCGGCACTGGAGTGTTTCCTGGGTCACTCCCAAACACTTCGCTTGCACTGGAATCTTCGTCTCAGAGTCTGTTTCTGGGGAACCCAAGCTAATAAGGCAGGTGGAGATTTACCAACCCCAAACCAGTGTTCCTGGCAGTTTTAAATGCAGGACGTACCAAGAGAGGGCCTCCTACGCAGAGGGTGAGGACCAACTGGGGACAAAACAGAGGGGAGAAGCCACAGAGTGGACACCGCCGTGGGATCTACCGGGCTTCCAATGGGCCTACAAGATGCCAGGGCCCCAGGGCTGGCTCAGGCTTCAGGGGGCCTCCCACGTCCTGACAGCCAAGGCTTCCTCACTTCCATGCAGCCTGGTGGCAGAGCCACTCCTGAGGTGACCCCCGCAGCCCTCCGTCTTTGCCCCTTGAAACAGAAGGAGCCCATTGGCCTGGTGACATTGCACAGATGGGGAACAGCTGTGTCCTCCCCTTTTCCGGTTTTTTTTTTTTTTCGTTTTCGGATTCGTTTTCTTCCCTTTCACCCCGGGGACCTTTTTTTCGGGGGAGTTGTTCCCGGGCGTTTTTTCCTTGCCGGGGTGATTCTGCCACCCCCTCCACACTGGGGGCATTTAGCAATGACTGTCTCGGGGCCACTGGCATCTAGTGGGCAGAGGCTGGGGATGTTGCTGAACTGTGCACGGGACAGCCCCATGCCAAAGACTGATCCTGCCCAAGTGTCAGTTGTGCCAAGACTGAGAGCCCCTGTCCGGTTCCCGGTGGGTGAGTTCCTCCGGGAGCTACCTGTGAAGTGGAGGCATGCTCGTCCCAGGCTCACATTGCTTCGCTCTGGTCCATCAGCGGCTGGACAGGATTCCTGGTGGCAGACGGTAAAAGGCATCCGAGGACTGGGGGAAAGAAGTGTTGCCCTGTTCACTGATCAGTGGCATCCCTGGCCCCTGCCCACTAGATGCCAGTAGATGCTGATTGCCTGACCTAGCCCATGGGCCTCGATGAGCCCCTCCTTGGCCTCGATGAGCCCACTTGGCCTCAACTGGTTCCCTGACCTTTAAGGGCTTTCACAGCCTCCACTTGCCCCTGGATTTCCTGCCTCACTTATTTACTCACACTCTTGCCTTCACCTTCTCGGATGTTCCTATGGTCCACAAGAGCCCAGGTCAGAAGTGACCCTTGTCTCCCAGGGAGAGGGACGGGGATGACATTCAATGGACCCCCCACAACACACTGGGCACTGAGCCAGACAAGGGCAGCCATTGTAGACACGGTCTCCTTCAATCCTTGCCAACTACACCAGGCAGAAGGTACAGTCCCCCATTTTATAGATGAGACTGAGGCTCAGAAAAGCTGAATGGCCTGTGTGAGATCATAGTTTCAGGAAACAACAGACAATATATTTAAACCCCATCCTGTCAGGTACTGCAGCCCAGGATACGCCCTCTCCCCAGGCTTCTTTCAATAAAAGTGCCGACCCCCCCAAGCTCTGACTCCTGCCATCAGCATGTGTGTCATTGAGAGCATGAGGGAAGGTCATGAGCTGTACACCCTGGTATAAGAGCACTCACTGATGCCCAGCGGCTCGGTCTGCTGTGGCCTAAGAGAGAACTGAGCGGTGCAGACCCGCTGCCCAGCTGAAAACAACGAGAAAGTACAGTCTGCACCTCGGCTCCACCTGCCAGTGCTGCCCCGGCCAGTGCAGATCCCCAAAGTGGAATTGGGGGGCATCTGTGGGGTGAGACCAGACATTTGCATTATAAAGGGTCTCTGCTGGAGTGAAGGCTGAGAGCTGAGCTCACTGCCTTGCAGGAAGCTTCTGGGCCTTCCCATAGCTGGGTCTCCATGGAAATTAGTTTGCCAGAGAAAGGAGCTATTTTAAGAATATGTGAAGATGAGAACCCGGTAGGTTGGGGTTAGGGAAGGTAGCTGGGGGAGAGAGCTTTTCTGAATGACTCACTAATTCCCCTCCTATTGGGGTGGAAACAAGTGGATAAACATCTGAATCCCAGGAGGCAGGAGGAGCTGGCATGGCTGACCCATCCCCAAGAGTGGTGAGGGGCCGCAGCCACTGGCCTCCACCCAAGGGGTGAGAGACCGGGAACGAGCTGCTACTGGGGACTGACTGTTATGAAAACAACACCTCCTCGTTGACACAGAATCTGCCACCGCCAACCAGCTTTCGTGTATTCATGCAAAGAAGGAAACATTCGTTTTTTGAAAAAAAAGTGACTGTAGCAGCATCTGCTGTCCCAGGGGAGATAGAATTCATTTTAGGGGCAGGGGACACTTCGGTGAGGAAACTTGATAATTGATCTGCCTTCTTGGTTATGGAGCTTCGTGAAGATGGAGGTGAGTCACTTAGGTGACAAAGAGGTGAGAATGTCTGTTCCTCCCTCACCCTGCCATGGCGGGGACTGGGTTTCTGGGGGGCCTAGAATTGTCAGGAAGGAGAGACAGGAGAGAGATCTGGTTGGAGTGGACCCCAGGAGATGGTGGTAGCCCAGAGCCCAAGGAGAAATGTGCTCAGGGACCTCTGGGGTAGGGGCAGGGCTGAGAGATTGAAAGGACAAGGATGACAATTTCTAAAGTCACAGCGTGTCTGGTTCTGGGCAGCGGGAGGGCTCCCGTTGTCCGTCCGCGTGCAAAGCCGGGTCCTCAAAGCAGCCTTCGGTTGGACTGTCAGGGAAGAGAGACAAGGGCACTGCATTTGCTCAGGTGATTAGAAGTCAGAGCAGAAGATGTGAGCACAGGCACGCCCCATGCTGCCACTTCCCTGCTTGCTTCTCCTGGGAACCCGCAAAACAGTGGGGAGTGCCTAGACGCCCATCCCAGGCGGGCATGGGGGCTCGAGCTCTTTGCTCTCCCTGTGGGCGAGCAGCTTGCAGGCACCTGGGGCAGCCGGCCAGCCCACCCTGGCGGCTAGTGTGTTCCCCAGGAGCCACGGGCATCGTGCCCTGGTTCTCAGTTCTCGGTGCTGGTGATGGAGGGCCTGAAGAATGTCTGGGTGTCCCCAGCTCCCCCTCCACCCTGGCCCTTGCTCTCAATCAAAAGGCTGGGGCCTGGGGACTTGGGCTGGGCTCCACATGGAGACCAGGAAGTGAGCCTGCAGGGTGAGGGACCCCAGCTGAGTAGAGGTGAGGAGCACCGGTCCCAGTGGGCTCCACGTGCCACTGTGGCTGGGCAGTGAATGGTTTGCTGCCAAGGACACTGCTCAAGGACACTGCTCGCTCAAGCTCTGCCTGGAGCCCAGGCCTGATGTCTATGACAGAAGCAGAGGCCGAGCAGCCCGAGCTAGGGCCACCATACCTTGTGCCGTGCCTCTGGGACTCTGGGCTGGGGCATGCTCTCAAGTGCTTGTGGGCTGCAAGACAGCAGGTGTCTGGGGGATGCTTTTGGGAGTTAGGTGGCTGCAGGGCGCTCACAGTCCAGGAAGATGTGCATATGGAGGATGCCCACCCCTGCTCCTGGCCCCGGCCCAGCTCCAAGCTGGCTCTGTGGTGGCCCATCCGCTCAGGGCAATGCCTGCCGGCCACCACCACCACGAACCTCAGCTGCCTCCCCTCCCCGGGCAGCTCTCTGTGGGCCCTGCAGTCTAGAAATGTGTCTGCAGCTCTGAATGTCGGAGAAAAAAATGCCACAGAGACGGGAGCTGAGTGAGAAAGGCACAATTTATTGGTCACGCAGACAACACCTGTGGGAATGTGGGGCGCGTACCCGTTCTCTTGGACTCACACACACATCTGGACTTGGTTCCCTACATTAACTGTTACGTCAAAAAGCAGCACAAGGAAGGACATCACCAATCTATTCTCCTAGAATCCAAGGAAGCAGAGCCGAAAGCCACAGAGCTTGGAGGAAAAAAGCTGCGCTACGCTGAGAGCCTGGGGCTGAGAGGCCTGTCCTCCCTGGTGGCCGGGCCGGGGAGCTCGGCTTTCAGAGCCAAGGCTCCTCTACTAGCACGATGGGATGAGTGGCAGGGGCTCGGCCCAGCCCACGGCAGGCTGCCCACCTCGAGGAGGGTGTGAGGAACCCAGCACGGGCCTCGCATCTGCAGCCCAGGCTGAGGCCAGATCTCTCTGCCAGGGGGTAGGAGCTGATTTTCCTGCACCTTCCACGGAGGAACCGAGAAGCCGGGCAGGTCCCTGCCCTCGCCCAGCTGTGCCAGAACCCCCCACCCCACCCCCGCCCTGGGGCTTTAGCCAAAGCAGCTGACATCACTGACGCTGGATAGGACAGAATCTTTGTACTCTTGTCTGGCTCCAGGTGGGCGCTGGCCTTCTTAATGCTTTGTCCAAACCCCTCGGACACATGCTGTCTTGAACCGTTGGGTTTGGGCACGTGGTTTTAGTTGGCTGGAGACTCCACTCCCGAGGTCGTCCTGACGCAATGTTCATAAAGCACTTAGCACGGCACTTGGCACATGGTGAGAGCTCGATCCATGTGGCCAGTATTATTATTAATATTATTATTATTTATATCTCCACCTTCAAATCAGCTCTTCAGTTCTTTTCTTCAAAATGGCGACCCAAACAAGGCACTGGGGTCCCAAGTACCAAGGTCAAGCTGGGGACCCGGGTGGGCTGTTGCCTGTCTGGTGCACATAGTCCTTCTAAACCTTGGCATCTGATGCCAAGTTTTGCAGGCAGCGCGCTCCTTGGACCACACGGAAGCCGGGCCCTTTGCTGAAAAACACAAAGCCTTGCGTAGGAAGCTGGTGGGAGGAGCCAGCCAGAGGGCCCGGCCAGGGTCCGAGGGCCTTCGCACTGCTCCTCTGGGCTCCCGACTCGCCAGCAGCTCACCAAGGGCTTCACTGTGGGAAAGAACAGAAGGGCTGTCAGGGCTCATGTCACCAGCCAAATTTAACTAAGTGGCCCCGCGTCCCCGTATACTATGGGCTAGGCTGGGCTTCCTTGGACACACAGCAGAAAAGAGCCAGCACATGCCGTTCTAAGCACTTCACATATATTCTAATATACATTAATATATACATATAGGCAATATGTATATCTAGCATAGATAATATACAAAATTATATGTACCGTATAACATAAATATGACTTCTATATAAATGATAATGTATAGTAATAATACATAATAGTCTATAAAATGTAATTCTCCCTATACATTTATGAAGCAGGTGCCATTAATAGCCCCTTTTTACAGATAAGTAAACTGAGGCCCAAGGCCCAGAGCCAGCACAGGAGAGCTAGGATTTAAATCCAGCAGTCTGGCTCCAGAGTCTGTTCCTAATCACTATTCATTTTGCTATACTCATTTGCTCATTCATTTCCTATAAAAAGAAATCTATTTTATAGGAAGGAAGGGGATACTGTGCCTGAAGTCTCTAAAACGCTGGGGAAAGCTTAAGTACTGATGCTAATGATGGTGACGATGAACTATAAATGATCTAGGTTCCTTTTCTTCTTGGAGCTTTATTCCTCCAGGCCCGACACGGGGCACAGCCCCCCCTTCGCCCCTTTCAACAACTGCCGCAGAGGCGATGCAGGGTCAGGGGTCGGGGGTCGGGGAACACAGAGGCCTGGGTTCAAATCCTGACTCCAGCCCTTCCGCATGGAGCAGCTCCCAGGACGATGACACGCCCATGTGCACACACACGGGCACACACACGTGCATGTGAGCCCACGTGCAGCCGAGCACACACCTGTGCGGCCGTCCTGCTGAGCGGCCCCTCCTCCGTCCGGTGCTTGCCGTGGTGCGGGAGCTCGCTGTTGTCGCGGTAGTCGCGGCCCTTGGAGTGCTGCAGGTGCAGGACGGCTGGGCTCTTGATGGGCAGGGGAGGCCGCGTCGGGGCCGGTGGCGTCTGCTGGCTCATTTCCGACCTGGAAGGCTTGATGGGCCTCTTGGCCGGTACTGGGGCCTGGGAGCCGGCTGGGGCCTTCGGCTTCCCTTGGCTCTTGTCCCCAGTGGCCGCCCTGCCCTCAGCGGGGGCCGAGCAGGTGAAGGAGCGCAGTCGGGGCGCCGGCACCTGCTTGCCTGTCCCCTCGCTGCGCTCGGCCTCCTGGGCTTTGGTGAGCGCGACGCTGGGAGACAAGAGCCCCAGGTCCGGGCAGGGCGGGGGCTCCTTCCGCAGCATTTTGGGCGATTCCTGCTCCTTCCTGGGCGCCGGCTTAGGGAAGGAGCTCACGGACCCGTACAGCGGGTTCTCGAACATCTCTGGCTTCGTCAGCGGCAGGTCCTCCGGCAGCAGCGCTTCCGCTCCGCTCTTCCCCAGGTCGCCGGGCCTAGAGCCAGACAGGGAAGGGTGCGCTCAGGAGAGGAGACATGGGGAGTCTTCCTGGAGCTTTTCTTCTGGGGCGATAAAACCGTTTTGGAACTAGATAGAGGTGCATAACGTTGGGAAATGTACGGAATGCCACCAGATTGTTCATTTGGAAACAGTTAAACTTATGCCCATTTCACCTCGATGAAGAAAAGGAGACAGAACTGTGTTAATGGTATTGTCCTCATGGGCGATCTCAGTCCTGGCCTGGGACCTTTTCCCATAAAAACTACTCACCTCAGGGCATCAGTGAGCGAGGGGAACCCCACTGGAGGTTTCACAGGAGAAACGGAAGCGTGATCCTTTGCATCCCGGCAGTGCCAGCCCCCACCCTCCCCAGGTGAGCCTGCCCCCCACAGCCCCTGCCCTCACCGCGCTGCCAGGCCTCCTTTCCTGGCTTCCCTCCCCAGCCTCTCCCCTGCCCCCAGCAATTCTGCTGACCCTTATGTGCACGGCTGGGTCTCAGCTCAAGAAGCTCCATCTGCCAAACGCACGGGAAACCACTGCCCTGTGAGGCACTGGCCCAGGCACAGCAAAGCAGCCACGAACAAGAACCTTGCTCAGGGGACTGGCATTCCTAGAGGACACCGTATCCCCAGCCACATGGACTCCTCTCTTGGAGGGCTCCCAGTGGTGTGGCCCTCATCTCTTTGATAAAGAAAACCCCCATCTATTACTTGGCGCATCAGCCACCTGAGACCCCACCCCTCACGGAAGACCTACATCAACATAATACTCGGGGGAATGGACACACTTGAAGCTCGGACTTGGGGGGGAGGGAGGGCAAGGGCATCATATGTAACCTAATCATCTGTACCCCCATAATATGCTGAAATAAAAAAAAATAAAAAATAAAAATAAAAAAAAAACCAAAAAAACATAATACTAACCTATTACCTGGCACAACAACTAACCTATTACCTGGCATATCAACTAACCTATATCCTGGCACATTAGCCACCTGAGACCCCCAGACCACCCCAACTTAATAAGGGAAAAATCGGGTAAAGGGGGCTCGGAATTTAGTGGCAAGATCCCTCTAAGCCTGCCGGCGAATAAACTTCGATTCTCCAACTCTCCCTGTGCCACTCGGTTTGTCCTTGGAACCACCTGCTGTAACACTCGCTGTATCATCTTAACTCATCATAGGAGGGAGCAAATGGTCGCGGTAAAAATCAGAGGGAACTCGTGCATTTGTGAGTCTTGAGGAAACAAAGACCAGTGACAAGAAGACAGGCCTGTTTGACTGACGGGCAAGGACAGAATTCCACGTCATCACCCAAAGCAGGCAAGAGCTGTCTTGGCAGGTTTGTTTTCCGACTTATCACTGCTCTCACTTTCGGTGATTTCCTGTGGAGCAGGTTATGAGAATGAGGAACGGGAACACGTTTCACTTTCTGACCGACAGCAGAATCTCCCAGGGGAGCGTGCTGGGTTCTGCTTTCTGCAAAACGAGGAGCTATGGTGCAGACATGTGGGGCCCTGGGAACCTGAGCTCTTGGGGCCGTGATGCCCGTTAGTTACGGACGGAGCGTGTGTGGAGACACCGCTCCAAGGCCTCAGCAGGGAGCAGGCGCGGGCTCAGGGGACAGAGGTGGGATGTCGTCCTTGCACAGGTGCCAATGAGATGCCATGGGGCTCAGGGAAGGCTAGTCTCCAGGGGGCACCGAAGGGGGCTTGACTGTACACTCAGGGATTTTGCCCGTTAGTTTTTGAAAAGATCAGGAAGCAGGTGCATAACTAGAAATGCCAGGGCCTCGAACCAGGACTTCAGCAAGCTGCCTCCGCACGGGGCCCTCTTCTGCACCCCCACGGGACACTCAGAGGCCTTCGCTGAATTAGCCTAAGGGACAGGGTGCAGGAGTGTACAAACAGCCACAACCAAAAGCTTTCAGATGAAGGAGCAAGAGGTCCTGACACCTGACTCCCCTCTCAGTGGCTGAACTGAGAGAAGGGGCCTTGCCTCGGGGATTTGGGGGCAGACCAAGAAGAGAGCCCTGGCACGAGCCTCTTTGTGATTCTGAAGCTCACTCCCCTAGGAGAAGAGCCAACAGAGACCGGTGAGTCTTCCCTCTAGGGCCAAGCTTCTGTCACCGTTGGAGAGGGGAAGGTTAGGCGGGGGCAGCTGGGGGAATACTGGGGGCAACACAAAAAATGCAAAAATAAGTCTTAGCCCCGACCAAAGGTAACAGGAAGTCAACTCCCATGGCAGGCCACAGTTGTTGAATCAGTGAACCAGTCCCCAGGGGACAGAGTTAATTCTTGTGGCAAGTGACTCTACTTCTCAGACTCGGGAGACTGCAAGTCTCTCTCCTTCTCTAAACAAGCAAAGCACTGGCCAGGGTCTGAGCAGAGTCCGCCTCCTAACCAGACTCAGGTGTAGGTGACCAGTCATCCTTGTTTGCCCAGGATTGAAGGGTTTCCTCAGATGTGGGACTTTTAGTGCCAAAACTGTGTCAGTACTGGGCAAAACAGGATGGCCAGTCACCCCACTTGGCCCTGGGCAATGGCAGGAGAACACCGACAGTGCTGGTGACACCCCCCTTGCCACAGCCTTTGCTCAGGCTGAGCCGGGAACCTGGGTGGCGGAGAGGGGTGCAGGCCAGCATGGAAGCTGCGGTCTTCCCTATGCATGCCCATCTGCCGCTGTTGCCCAGGGGGCTGGAGGGAGCACGGTCCCCACCAATCTGTGTTCAAAAGGATCCACTGACTTTGGGAACTTAACAACATTTGCTTAAACAAATACGCTCCTTGTTCTTAGTGGTCGCTTAGAGCTCCATTTCCCTGGGTCGCCGAAGAGGTGGCCCTTGCCAAACAGGCACCCTGATACCCACCATACAGTGGCTTTTGTCCTCAGCTTTCCAGGGGAGGAAACTGAGACTGTTTCTCCTCCCCTTGAGTTTCTTAGGGAATGACCAGAGTCTAAAATATTAATACAAATTCTGAAAACCAGAGATAAAGAGACACAGCTGGGCCCTAGGGCAACGCTGTCCTGTCCTGTCCTTCTCTTCCTCCCTCCCTTCCTTCCTTTCTTTCATCTATTCATTTTTTAGGGGAAAAGCTTAAGGAACAAAACTGCCAACTATTCCTCCATGCAGAGGACAGCCTTGCCGGGCCGAGCACGGGAAGGTTGGAGCTGGGGGCTGAGTGAGGTGAAGCGCTCCCTTCGCCGGCTTCTACAACCTGAGGCAGGCAGCACCGCCAGGGAACCCACGTGGAGAAAAGAAGGAGAAAGAACAAGTGTTAGGGGAGAGAGGCTGCAAGCCTCGTTATAACCCCGTCATTATAACCCCGTAAAGGCAGCCCCCCGAGGGAAGACAACGCTCGTGGCACTTTGCATGTCTATGTCATTGTTAATGACGCCTGCACTTTTCACGTCCGTCTGTCATCCCATGCGTACTAAAAACGGGCAGGGCTCCCTCTACGTTCCCACGAGGGGCTCGTGGGCCGGCTCTGCTCGTTTGGCCGCGCACTCAAGAGCAGCCGGGGCTTTGGGAAGTGCTGACGTCACTCCTCGGCTGCCCCGCCCCTCTGCCCGGGCCAGTTCCACTCGGGTCAGTGCTCTCTGACCCCCTGGGCTTCCCCAAAGGCCCATGGCCAAACCCCTGTCCCTCTGCGGGCTGGCCGCTCTGCCTCCCTTTTGCATTCCTGGTTCCAGCTTCTAATCATCCCCCACAGGGGACACTAGGAAGTTGCACAAGGAACAGGGACCCTTGTGGTTGAGAAGAGAAAGGGGAACTCAAGGTTGGTAGGGGCTCTACACGGAAATCCTACCCCTGTTCCATGGTGTCCTCCGGGGAGTGGAAGATGCCTGAGGGTTCACAGGTTCTAGAAACATTTTTCAATAAATGTAGATTTTACAGGAGGTTGCTTTTCTGGGGGCAGTATTGTTACAAATTTCTATCCTTTTCCTTTTTTTAAATCAAGTTGCATTAGGACATGGGAGATTCCACAAACACATCCTGAGTGCCTGCCATGTTCCAGGCCCCGAGGATAAGTAGTGAGTGAAGCAGACACAAATCCCTGCCCTTCGAGGCTCCGTTCTAGGGTGAAAACCTGGGGGACCCCTGTCAGCAGGGAAGAGAGAGGGCTCAATGATGAGGACGGTCACCTTGACTCCTGTGTCCTGAGGCAGGGCCCCCGGTTTGCCGTTGAGGACGAAAACTTCTTGGGTGACAGGGGCGGCTGGCAGGGAGGTGTTGGAGGGTTGTCTCCCCTTCCCGGCCCCAGGGAGGAGTCCTTGGGTGGCTGGTCATAGCTCCAGGCTGTGGGCTGCTGGTCGGGGGACAGGATCTGCTTCCCGTGCAGGGACGTCGGCTGCCCAAAGGGCCCCACCCCCATGTAGTTGGGGTTCATGATTTCTGTGATGCTGGAGCCGCCGCATGGAGGGGCCCTGCAGGGAAGACACAGAGTCACATCTCAGCAACTCCTTCCCTTCTGGAGGGCAGCACCAGCCCAAGGACCATGTCCTCTGGTATCCCTCGGGCTGTCTCAGGCTCTCAGCCCCTTCACTTCTTGGGCAGTGGATTCATCCATCCATCCACCCACCCATGCATGCAACACAGTCCTCACCGAGTGCCTAGCCACCAGGCCCTGGCCCAGGAGGGACTAGGGTTGTGAACGAGGGAGGCAGCCACTGGCTGTATTCTCTCGGAACTCACATTTGATGGGAGAAACAAACAACACAACAGGCAGCTCAGCGCCAGCTCAGTGGCAGAGAGAAGTGGTGTTTCTGTAGTGCTGGAGTCTGAGTGTAACAGGAAGTAGAGAGGGAGACTAACAGGAGGTTTGGGGCCCAGTTTGAGGAGGTCTTTCAGCTGAGATAAGAACATGAGCAGGTAAGAGAGAAGGGAGGGGAGGATGTTCTTGGCAGTACGTACAAAGGCCCTGAGGCAAAAGGGACTTTGTCTGTCCCGAGATGGTCTGAAGGCCAGTGCGCAGGCGGGGAGGATGGAAGAAGCTGGGGTTCATCTGGGACATGCTGGCCTGCACAGGCGTGTGTGCAATATCAGGGAGCGGATAGCCATGCAGGTGTTTGGAGAAATGAGTAAGGTCACAGAGGTCAAGGCTGGCGCCTGGCATGGGGGCAGTCTGCTTAAAACTGTGGAGGGGGTGTCCTAGACGAGGTGGCCCCAAAAGACACACACGCTGCACGCTGCCTCTGTGTCAGGCAGTGACCTCAGGAGAACCGAGTTCTGTGTGTACAGGTTACAAGGAACGCTCGCGGCTCCCATCTGCGCAACCAGCCTGGTTCCCAGCCACATCCCAGCCGCTGACGCCTGCTTAAGAAATACGTGCTGGTTCTCGTCCTAGTCAAAATGGAAAAGAACTCGTTTCCCTACACGGATCCTGACTCTGGAACCCAGCAGACACTTCGGAGCCAGGATGCACTTGCTGAGGGCACGTGGGAGAAGGGTGAAAGGAGTGCTTGAGTGCCCAAGGCTGGGACCACCGGAGGCTGGAAGTGGACCAGGCGGTGGGCTAGAGATGGGAGCTCCCGTGTGCACAGGGCTGGGTGGGGTGAGGGCGAGGGCCAAGGGGACAGGCAGTGTGGGGACCCGAGGGAGGGGAACACTTGCTGGCTGGATTCTGGAACTCAAGACCACTGCAGCAGGTTGAGGCAATGCTGCGATTGAGGACGCTGTCCCCTAGTGATACAGACTCTAACATCCCTATTAATCCCCGTTCAGCCTCTGCCAAGAGCAACCTGTGTGTATTTTCCCCCAGTGATTTCCCTGTTAGTATCAGGACGGGGTTTAGTTGGTCACAGACCCCCATGACTGCTGATGTCCCAGGCCCCCGGAAGACATGGCAACCATGTGTTGACTTGGAATCCCTCAATCCTCTCTGCAGTCGCTTCTTCCCGGACTAGGCCGCGAGTTCCTAAGTCAGGGACTGCACCTGTCTGCCATGGTTCCTCTAGATCCGGACATGCGGTGCGAGCTGAACTGAACTGTCCCAGACAGAGTGGCTCCCAGGCTTTGTCGCAGGCACACAAACCTCCCCAGCAATGTGGGTTTGTGGTCAGGAGACTCCAGAGAGCATCTTTCCTGGGCTGGAGCTTCCTGTTCCCTGCGTCCGTGGTTTCTCTGCATCTACCTTCCCGGGCCCGGGGTCCGCAGGGCCACACCAGTTTGTACCGAATCCCCGGCACGCCCCACCCTACCTGCCCGCGGGTTCCCACTGCTTCATGGGGTCGTGGCTGGTGAGGCTCCTCAGGGACTTCTGCCCGCTGGCCTCGTCCCGCTCTGTCTTCACAAAGTCTGGAAGGAAAGGGCCGGGGAGGAGCATGTGAGGGCCCAGGCCCCAGAGAGTGGGCCAGGGATGCAAAGTGGTTTCCACGGGAGGCCGAAGCTGGATGTGAATGACGGCTACCTGGGGAGGCGGGTTAAGCAAGATTCTGAGGCCTCAC
>NW_012152008.1:643446-644305 GCF_000956105.1 Propithecus coquereli | reverse complement strand
TCGCAGGCACACAAACCTCCCCAGCAATGTGGGTTTGTGGTCAGGAGACTCCAGAGAGCATCTTTCCTGGGCTGGAGCTTCCTGTTCCCTGCGTCTGTGGTTTCTCTGCATCTACCTTCCCGGGCCCGGGGTCCGCAGGGCCACACCAGTTTGTACCGAATCCCCGGCACGCCCCACCCTACCTGCCCGCGGGTTCCCACTGCTTCATGGGGTCGTGGCTGGTGAGGCTCCTCAGGGACTTCTGCCCGCTGGCCTCGTCCCGCTCTGTCTTCACAAAGTCTGGAAGGAAAGGGCCGGGGAGGAGCATGTGAGGGCCCAGGCCCCAGAGAGTGGGCCAGGGATGCAAAGTGGTTTCCACGGGAGGCCGAAGCTGGATGTGAATGACGGCTACCTGGGGAGGCGGGTTAAGCAAGATTCTGAGGCCTCACGGGAGTTCAGTGATCGGTTTGTTATACCTGCAGGAGTTGGATTGTGTGGCCCAGAGTTGTCATTTCATGGGACACGTCCGGCTTGTTGGTCTCAGCAAGGGACAAAACAGGCAAGCACTTCTGGTCAGGTCAGAACAAAACAGACGTAACAAGGCGGCTCCAAAGAGCACGTGGTACTTAAAGCCAACCTGTTCGCGGGGCTTAATGGGGAACGGGGACCCCGTCCTCATTTCCGACTGTGGCTTGTGGTTGAGGAGGTGCCAAGTCCCCATCACTCCAGTCCACTGTCCTGCTAGACAAAGGAGCTCCCACAGGGCGGGGGAGCTGCATGCCCGGGGGGCAGCACCCCTCGATGGACTGGAGCTTCCACATGTGGGGATCCTGCTCTTTCGACATCTGCGCTAGAGGCAGGAGACCAGCCATTGTCATTG
>NW_012152008.1:617306-643396 GCF_000956105.1 Propithecus coquereli | reverse complement strand
GCCAGGGATGCAAAGTGGTTTCCACGGGAGGCCGAAGCTGGATGTGAATGACGGCTACCTGGGGAGGCGGGTTAAGCAAGATTCTGAGGCCTCACAGGAGTTCAGTGACCGGTTTGTTATACCTGCAGGAGTTGGATTGTGTGGCCCAGAGTTGTCATTTCATGGGACATGTCCAACTTGTTGGTCTCAGCAAGGGACAAAACAGGCAAGCACTTCTGGTCAGGTCAGAACAAAGCAGACGTAACAAGGAGGCTTCAAAGAGCACGTGGTACTTAAAGCCAACCTGTTCGCTGGGCTTAATGGGGAACGGGGACCCCGTCCTCATTTCCGACTGTGGCTTGTGGTTGAGGAGATGCCAAGTCCCCATCACTCCAGTACACTGTCCTGCTAGACAAAGGAGCTCCCACAGGGCGGGGGAGCTGCATGCCCAGGGAGCAGCACCCCTCGATGGACTGGAGCTTCTGCATGTGGGAATCCTGCTCTTTCGACATCTGCGCTAGAGGCAGGAGACCAGCCATTGTCATTGGCAGCCTGGCACTTCACCTTGGCCTAGCCACTTACTAGCTATGTGGCCTGCCGCCAACCACACGACCTCTCTGTGCCTCGGTTTCCCCACCTACCAAAGGCAACAATGCTTGGCTCACGGGGCTGTCGTGAGAGATAAATGAGATGACGATGAGATGATCATTTTGCATATAATCGGGTGTATAGTTAAAGGCCAATTCATTGCAGGCGTTGTTATCTGAGTGCTTTCAAGCAGGCATTAAAGCGAAGAGAAGGCCGGGCGCGGTGGCTGACGCCTGTAATCCTAGCACTCTGGGAGGCTGAGGCGGGCAGATCGTTTGAGCTCAGGAGTTCGAAACCAGCCTGAGCAAGAGCGAGACCTCGTCTCTACCAAAAATAGAAAATAAATTAATCGGCCAACTAAAAATATATAGAAAAAATTAGCCGGGCATGGTGGCGCATGGCTGTAGTCCCAGCTACTCGGGAGGCTGAGGCAGAAGGATTGCTGGAGCCCAGGAGTGTGAGGTTGCTGTGAGCTAGGTTGACGCCATGGCACTCACTCTAGCCCAGGCAAAAGAGTGAGACTCTGTCTCAAAAAAAAAAGCAAAGAGAAAAAGGGGAAAAAATCCCACCTGTTGTCCGTGTGAAAGGAAGAAATACCTAACACAGTTTGGGCAGCTTTGTAGCTCTCACATCTTTCATTATTTCAAGCAACAAGTTTTCACGTGATAGATGCTAATGGGGAGTACAAATGTCAATTTCCAAGTTTTACAATTTTGGGCAGGATTAAGAGAAAATTACAAGTTACAGTCTAGACACTCCCTGGTGTTGTCACTCTGTTATTCAGGTCTCTTGGCCACATTTCCATGTTCTCATAATGGAGTGGTGACCACTTATATCTAATGAATCCGCAGGGTCTCCTCTGGGGGCAGACAGAGCATGACTCCCGAGGCTGATGTTTCGTGTCCGGTAAGGAAATACCTGCAACGAGTATTTGTCACCGTGCATGGCTGCACGGTGTCGCTTCTGAGAGCCACGATAAATGAATCCTCCCAACAGCCAGCCAAAGCCAGTAAGGGGTGTTTAACAGATCAGAAAGACCTGAGTTCAAGCTGCAAGGGTGTGGACGAACCCTGCCGGGAGAGGCTGCTGCCGTTTTGGAGGGTGGCTGAGCCGCAGTAGGGGAAGCCCAAGAAATGCACACAGGGCGAGGGTGGTGGCTTCTGACGTATGTAGTGGACAAAAGTGATCTGGAAGGAGCAGAGCCCTGGGTGGGTGCCGTGAGGGGAAGGTGCGGGTGCGTATGAGGATGTCTGCACGTGCGAGCGGCACCATGCAGCTGTGTGGAGGAACATAGGTCACATGAGAAATCCTGCGGCCATCGCTCCAGTCTCCTTCCCCGGGTCGCCAGGTGCTCATGGCCCCCGGTGGTGGAGGGGCGAGCGGGAGCTGCAGGACCCACAGGCTGGCAGACGGTGAGGGCCGGGGCCTGGACAATGCACAAGCCGCATGTCCTTGAACGCGGCGATCCGCCGGGTGTGGGGGTCTGTTGGGAGTGAGTCAGGGGAGGGGAGGGCCAGACTGTCCACGAGACCCTTTTTCCTATGCTGGATTTCTGCTCAGAGCCACAGCAGATAGAATATTCCACAGCTTTGCTGAGCGAAGGCGCACCCCTGTCCCGAAGGCAGCAGGCCTGAAGAGGGCGCCGCGGGGGGCTCGGCACTCACCATAGAGCTTCTCCCTCTTTTTGCCCTGCGAGGTCTGCAGCTTGATCTCCCCCCGGAAGTGGCCGGTCATCTCTCCATGGTGGGTGAGCGGCGTGTGGATGGGCAGCTGGGTCTCTGTGGCTTCCAGCCGGAGGGCAATGCAGCCCTCGCCTGGGGGAGGGGGACAGCGAGTGAGGGCCCTGCCACCTCACAGGAGAGGCCTGAGAGTCACTCTAACCCCAGTCCCCGCCCCGGGATGGTCCTTCGAAACTGAAACCGTGGCTCAGGTGACAGTTATTCAATAAACCCTTCAGAACAAGGCCTCAGCAATTTGGGGCCAATGTCTCAAACCTAATAGCATGATGAACTCCATGTGGATTCGTCAATGTAGAAAATAAATTATATCATAGAAAACTGAGCAGATATTATTAAACACTAATCTGATTCCTGTAGGGATGATAACGTCCCAAGGTTTGAAGCAATGCAGTAAATGACAGGCTGGGCATGGTGGCTCACGCCTGTAATCCTAGCACTCTGGGAGACCAAGGTGGGAGGATTGCTTGAGCTCAGGAGTTTGAGATCAGCCTGAGCAAGAGTGAGACCCCATCTCTATTAAAAAATAGAAAAAAAAATTAGCCTGGCAACTAAACATAGAAAAAATTAGCCAGGCATGGTGGCACATGCCTGTAGTCCCAGCTACTCAGGAGGCTGATGCAGGAGGGTCACTTGAGCCCAGGAGTTTGAGGTTGCTGTGAGCTAGGCTGACACCACGGCACTCTAGCCCAGGTGACACAGCAAGACTCTGTCTCAAAAAAAAAGGAAATGACAAAATAAGACCAGAAATGAGGATATATAAGCTTAAAATTTCTGCACAAAGAAAAAACTAAAACAAAAAAGAAACTGAGTGGAACAGCAGCTGCAGCCAGCGTCACAGGCAAGGGTTTTTTTTTTTTTTACCTGAACTGCACGAGGAACTTCTCAAAATCAAATCCCAAGGAGATAAACGGGCAGATAGCACAAACAGACATTTCGCACAGAAAGAACCATAGCTGGCTAATTTCAATAAATGGAAAATAGTCCGGCCTTCCTAACCATCAAAATTGCAAACTAGGGAAGCACCAAGGTGCTCTTTCACAGAATGAAATCAGTACGAACCAGGCGGGAGAAAAATAACCCCCATGCCAGCAAGGATCTGGGGAAACCTGTACGTGTCACGGTCAACTGAGGCAACCTGTACGGCAATCAGTTTGCTGCTAAATGCCATGTACACCACAAACATATCGATACCCCCCAACCCTGCAAACGTGTCCTACAGAGATGATCCAGAGGAATGCAAAATGTAGCTGAAGAGTGGAAACTGTCCACAAAGAGGTGCATCTTGGTGTTACTGAGAGCACCAACAAAGTAGCCGGCAGAGGCTCTACAGTAGCAGTAAGGGACGCTTTTAAAAATGAGGAGACAGTAAACCCATGGAATACTGGGCAGCCATTAAAAGGAACAATGAGAAGACAGTGTGGGTGTGATACCAGGTGAGGAAAGCAGAACATGCAATGGTATCTCTATGACGGTAAGTGTGAAATCCACGTGTGCCTGTGTGTGAGGACAGACGGGTAAAACCACGATGAAAATGATTGCTGCATCGGAGAAGACTGTCCGTGACTCCTTTTCATCATTGTGACATGCTGTCGTGAGTATGAACAGCACGGGGGAGAAACAAGGGAGGAATATGGTCCTCAAATGAGAAAATGCAAGCTCGCTCCGTGTACTGCCTGCTTCCTGCCACAGAGCTCCGGACATCCCGCTATCCGCGTGGATCCTCCTGCTCCTGCAGCCAGGGACTTCCGGGGCTCTGCCACCTCTGCCCTGGCTGGGGACCTTCTTATCAGTGCTGCCCTGGGAGGGGGTGAGGGTGAGGATTCTGGAGCCGGGCTGCCTGGGCTCAAGTCCAAGGCCACACAGTTACCTTCGACGAGCCACCCAGTAGCCGTGTGGCCTTGGACAGGTCTCTTCAGGTCTCCCAGACTCCTTTCCTCACCTCTCCAACGAGGGGAGTGACAGCACCTACACCCAGGTGTGGGCAGAGCCTGCACGGGGGGTGCCACGCACAGGTGACCCCGTGTCTACAGCCTCTTTCTCTCCCCTGGCTTCCACCAAAGGGCACATGCAAAGCTCTTCCACTTAAAACCAACAAGCGCACAAACACCTCCCCCTGCCCTAGCTCGCATCCTCCTCTGGCTCCTCACCCCCACCCCTCCCCAGCCTGACTACCCGACCCTCGCCCACCACGGATACCCCTGAGTCACTCTGCCTAAGGGACACTGCTCAGTCTTTGTTTTGTTGTATCTCTTGGGACCACACCCTCCTCTTGATCCGACCCTCCTCTGATGGTGTCCCCAGCACCACAGCCTGTGGTTTTCCTCCTACTCTGGCTGTGCCTTCCCGGCCTCCTTTGCCTGCGGCGCTCCAGCTGCCCCAGCAGGAAATGGAAACATCATTAACCGAGTGGCTCGAACCACAAGTTCAGGGTCATCCTTGACACCCCACTTCCCCACACCCACGCCCTAACAATTTCTGTACTCCGCATCTCTCGATTCTATCCTGTTCTCTCCCTTTTTACTGTCACTACTTTCATTCTGGCTCCCTCCCTCTCCTCTCCATCACGGCAAGCACAGATTTCCAAGATGTGACTCTGAACCTGTTACTGTCTTGCCTGAATCTTCAATGGCTCCCTACGGCCCTGGGGATAAGGTGTTTACCCTAAGCTTGGCTTGTTAGGAGCTGCCTCCAGCCCCCCTCCAGCCCTCTGCCCCTCGCCCTGTGCTCCAGCCACACTGCATGTACGAGTGCAAGGTTGAACCCGACTTTGGGCTACAGCCACCGATGGGCTGAAGACGGTACAACGACCTCTGGTCTCTCTGATGGGACAGTGGGTGGGGCTGCAGGCTCCACGAGCCTGCCCAGGCCGGGCACCGAGCAATGCTGAGCAAAAGACCAGAGAGCACGGGGCAGATGGTTCCAGCACCCCCAGCCCACACAGGGGACCCACCACACTCCAGCCCAAATCCCTCTGGCCGGGGGAGATGGTCCTCACGCAGAGGGCGTTTGTTGGGGGATGGAAGCAGTGGCCCGTTTGTGCCTGAGCGGGTGTTCTAGAGACTTGCCCAGCATGGAGGGGGCCTGCAGCTGAGACCTGAGGAGGGCAGCTGGGGACACATGACAGCAGAGCAGTGAAGGCAGATCTGGGTTCAAATTAGGGCTCAGCCAGTTACTACCTGGGCAACTTGGCAAGTCACTTGGCCTCTCTGAGGCTCCATTTACTCATCTGTTAATTTGGAGAATAGTCCCTGCTTTGTAAGGTCTTGCCAGGATTACATCAAGTAACACAGCAAAGCGCCTGGCGCAGACCTGACACGCAGGAAAGGCTCAACCAATGGGGGCTGCCGGTGGTTCTGCCCAGAAGCCCGATGGGGCGGGAAGGATGACCTGCTGGTAACAGTCCCTCCAGGAGCCCTGGGATGAGGAAAGGGGTGGCAGGTGGGCTTTCCCGGAAGGAGGTGCCACCCCACGCTCACAGCAGAGGCGGTACCCATCCTGGGACACCTACCGTAGGATTCATCGCTGTCAGAGGACTTAATGCTAATTAGGATGTGCTGGTCCAGCAGGTACTCAGGGTCTGAGATGATGGGCTTCAGCTGCAGAGAGAAGGCACAGGGTCAGAGTTGACAGGTGGGGGGCCGGTGGATGAGGGTCACCAGCCAGATGTGGGGAATGCATGAGAAAGCAGGACAGGTGTTCTCATCAACCAGATTCATGTCCGTGCTCTCCATGCCCAAGCGAACAGGAAGGAACCCACGTGCACCCCACAGCCAGCACGGCAGGGCCAACTTTCTTCCCTGCCCCCAACACCACAGTGTGCCCCAGGCCTCCTAAGCTGGGCTGTGCTCCCAGGTCCTAGGGAGAGAGCCTGACCCCAAAAGAGCCCCAGTCCATCGCCTCCCCTCCCTTCCTTTGCAGATGCCAGGGTCCCAGGGGAGGAGGCAGGCTGGACGCCCCTGCACCCCGCTCTGCCCCAGCTTCCACCCAGCACACAGGCCTGCCCCCGCCTGGGGAGGATGCGGCCGCTGTGCCGGCAGTGTCCTGTTAGGCCTGTGGCTCGGTGAATGACAGACACAGACTCCCCGCAGTCCAGCTCTGTCCCCCACCTCCTGCTGCCAGCAATTTTCAGAGCCAGGGCCTGCCTGTGCCGGGTGACCTCAGACCTCGCCAGTGCAGGGCCGGGCCCCTGCGCACCGGGAGGAGCGTTACAGACACGCCAGCTCCCTGTGCCGGACACAGTTCATGACTTTCCCACAAAGTAGGGCTGCTCCTCACGGAGACCGCAACACACAAGGGCTGGATAAAAAGGTCGCATGCTGCTGTGCTAGGCTGTCCCCTTCCTTCCCCTCCAGATACCGAAAGGCTCCCAGTGCAGGGCTCTGGGCATCATGCTGACCAATGGGATGGACTTGCTATGTCTCCATTCAGAAAGTTCCAGAACAATGACTAGAAATCGTGGTGAGGACTCTGGGGCTCCACAGCCACAGTGACCACTGGGCTCACTGACATGTGGTGGCATCTGGCTCTAAGTTAGACCCAGGGCAGGGTGGGGCAGGGCTGCGGATGCAGGAAGACCCGTCCTCCCGGGATGCATTGGGGAGTGGGGCATCAGACACCTGAACACCACATGTCTCTGGAGGACACACTGCCACGGTGGGGACTACCTGGGCACCGCAGCAGGGATTCAGGGGTGAAGAGGGGAGACCATCGGTGACAGGGGCAGGATTGGGGGGTCAGGGAGCAGAAGGTGCTGTGGGAACACGGGTGAGGCTGGAGAGGGAGGGGCTCGTTCCACTTGGCACCAGGGAGTCGACTGGACAAGAGGAGATGCTGGGATCAGATGGGCATTCCAGAAAGATCCATCAGGCTTCAGGATGCCTCGGCAAGAAGACAGGAGGGGAGAAGCCTCCTGGAAGGGGGTGGTGGGACAGAGGGGACAGGGGCAGGAGGAACGGCAGTGGGGATGGTGACAGGACGTGGGAGTGGAGGAAGACAGGATGCCCGGGGGTCCCTGAGGGGGACAGGGATGCTGGTATGTTCTCCAGCTTCACCAAGGGAGGAAATGATTGCTCGGGTTCTGTGAGGAAGTGGCTGGGAGAGGAGCAGGGGCAGGAGGGCGTGGGCTGGGTGAGGCAGAAACGCCTCCTTGAATCCCGGAGCCCCCAGGACGCAGGGGCCTGAAGACAGCCCCAGGACAGGGACTCCTGACAGCTGTCCCGGGTCTCAGCAAAGACCCCAGTCAGAGCCATCTGAAGAGGCCGGGGCCTCTAGGCAGTTTGGGATCACACCGTATCAGCCTGTGTTCCTGAGATAACACAGCCTTTCTATGTGGCCCAAGAGCTCGTTCCAATCAACGGTTGATGCCAGCCTGGGTAGCCTGGCCCCTGCAATGCCTGCGCCCACCCCAGCCTCGGGAGAGGATGGGTCCCTCCACCCGTTTAAGCCTCTGAGGGCACCTTCCAGGGGAGGCCCCACGACCCCTCCCTCCTGTGAGGGATCTTCCCAGCCCTGACTCCCCTCGTCACACCCTCCCTCGTGGTGTGAGAAAGACGGCGTCCTGCTGCTTTGAGCCCAGCACGAACACCTGGAGCACCTGATGGACTCGCACCCAGTGACAGCCACAGCTGCACTGTGGATTCAGCACCACAAAAACAGTTTTGGCAGAAAACCACTTTTCTGCAATAAAGACGAGTGTGTCCCTCTAAGGTCTGCTGCATGTTTTCGATTCCACCCCAGCTCGTACAGGGCCACGGACGGTCAAGTACTTCCTCCGCTCACAGTGCGCGGTTAGGAGCCAATGGACTCCTGTCTGTGACCCTACGAGCCAGTGCTGAATAGGTGAACAGCACCGAAGGGGAACCGGGGTCTTGGGGACTGTGTCCTAGGTCTGTCACTGCAGCCACACGACTGTGAACAAACAGCTCTCAGCTCTGCTCCTCCGGCTCCTTCCCCAAAACCACGTGGTTAGACGAGTCGACCTCCAGATGCCTTCCTGATCCATTAGGGGAACTGGGACCATTTAGGAATATTGGGGCCACTCACACCACTGCTGAAAAGCGTGTTTTAAACCACCTTGAACGAGAGTTCGCTCGCAGGGCGGGCAGGTGGGAGGACGGCGGCCTCTTCCACGTTGGGTCTGTGGGATTCCCGCTCCCTCTGGCCAGGCCCAGCCGTAGCTCTGCCACCGCCGGTTCCACTGGCCTGGGGAGTGAACATCCTCCCCGCGGAACGTCTTGCTCTCGAATTACCTTTGGAAGGGTCTCGCCAAACTTCACCACCAGCTCCCCCTCACTTCCTTCTTCATTCTCTCCTTCCTGACTCTTGACAAAACCTGTTGGAGGACAAGAAGTCTGGTTTTCAGAAAACAGAGCAAGAGCCAGACGGAAGAGACTCCTGGGGCAGGAAGAGGCTCTCCCTCCTTTCCTTCTTCCGGGGTCTCAGCGTAATTTCGGAGGCAGGCTTGCTGGGAATTCTGTTTTTGTGCAGGGGATGGTCATTTGCCAACACGGTCTAATTATTTTTAGGAAAAATCAAAGAGATTCCTCCTCCTTTTCGGTTCCTCTTTGCAACAAACCAGGCAACAAAGAAATCATCACATCACAGGCAAGAAGATTAGGAAACATGACAGCTCATCCCACGCCACTCAAGATAGCAGCCTTTTGAAATTCTAATTTAAGCTTCCTAATATGCTGTTTCCATAGAAATGTGTGCAAGTGTCTCGATAGTTTATTAAAAACACCCGCACAAAAATCCTCATCCTTTCTGGAACTGCTTTGACCCTGTTTGGAGAACAGGGGCTTGGGGCCTCAGCGGCAGAGGCTGCTCTGTCACCAGGCCTGGGCTGGGCCCAGTCAGAGAAGGAAGGGGCCCAGAGGGCAGAGTGGTAGCTGGTGGCACACGTCTTCTTCCTGATTTCCGGAAGCATCCCAGCCATGCCCTCGCAGAATGCGTCCTTTTGTGGCGTTAACACCCCCCACCCATTCTCCAGCCCCTCTCAGTGAGGAGAGCTAGATGCCGCACAGATCTTCCCTTGCCACAGAACAGCTTTAGACAATATGCCTAGAAATGTCACGCAGAAAGGGTGTTTCCTAAACACAGGAGGTGTGTGCTACATGCTGCTGGCTCGGAGGAGGCTGTCCATCCCCAGCCTGTTTTCAGCTGCTGTGGACGCCCTGAGAAAGATGCCTTGATCTCGAAAGAGCAGGACGCGGGAGCCAGGGCGACCAGGGGCGGAGGGCAGCCGGCTCCGTAAGCTCTGGGACTTTGCCCAGCACTCTCTGGTAGAGTCAGAGCCCCGGCTGGGGGAAAGCGAGGGGTTACAGCCTGCCCTGAGCAGGCAGGGATGGGAGCCCACTGCCCACGAGGGACTGAGGGGTCTGTACGTCGTGGGTGTCCCTGCTCCCAGGGCTGGGGCAGCAGCACTGCAGGCCACAAGGAGACCCCCTCCCAGTAACTGGGGTCCCCTCGGACCCTCCACCTGCAGCCCTGCTCTGACCCCTCGGAGCCCATCCGAGAGTCCTTCCCAGGGAGAGGAGAAATGGGGCAAAGTACCGCTCACAGAAAGGCATTTACGAGAACGAGCTGCAGCCTGCCCCACCAAAAGGTACTTCAGCAGCCACTCACTCTCCAAGCAGCTCGAGTGGAACTCCAGGTAGAATTTGGTCTGGGACTTGGTCTTCAGTGTGGCGTAGCACCTGAGAAACTCGATCTGCCCTTGGCTGTCCACAGTCCCGGGACCTGCAACAGGCAGAGCGGGGAGTCAGTCGCTCCGTGTGCTCGGAGACGGAGCGTTTCAAATCAGCCTCTCCCCCAAGGCTTCCTTCCCCTGGCTTCTCACTCCACGCAGGGCCCAAGGAAGGAGGGAGTCCAGTGGAAGGAAACATTTTCCTTGACATAAAGCTACGTCCAAATCCACCGCCCACGCTGAGCATCCCCGACCGTGGTGGCGGCCTTGCTGATGCACCCGAGCTGCCGCGGAAGCAGAGCAGAAAGAGCGAAGGGTTCAAGGAGCAAAGACGTCTCGGCCTTGTCTCTGAAGCTGCGTGGCTTCCGGGAACACCCTTAACCTCGCTACCGCAGTCTCCCCACTAGTTCCGGCAAAGAGTCTGCAGAAAGGCTCAGTCGCTCAGTGTCCACGTCTATTCAGGTTCCACGTCCAGCCAGTGCGGAAAGCCTGCGCTGTCTTCCTTAGGCTCAGCGGTCTCGCTCCTTACCCTGGGCTCCGTAAGCTCATTTGTATTCAATTAACTCGCTTATAACTATTAATTTGGACGACGCTTTTGCAAGCATCTTTCACCTGGTTTTAATCAAGTGTTCTGTCCTTCCATACAAATGCCGAGCCACCTGAGAGCAAGACCAAATGTTCCCCTCCTCCATCACCCCCTTCCTCCCTTCCTTCCTGTCTTTCTAAACCCCACAGCACTAGGCCAGGCTCTGTGTACGTCGATGGGCAATCAACGTTCAATTCAGGTAATCAGGATTTCAGAGCATCTGCCATGTACGGAGTCCTGGTGGCGGGGAGCCTGGTGCCGCGGGTGCGCTACCCACTAACAAGGAGAGGGCAGCGGCAACCCCAGCGACGCTGCAGGAACTCGGGCAGAGGGAAGACGGTGGAAGCCGGGGAAGAGGAGAGACCTAAAGGCTAGGAAGGTCATGGAAAGGCACAGCGGCCAGAGCTAGGAAGGAGACAGGCTGGTGGAGGAAGACTGGGATGGAGACGAGAAGTCACTCTGGGGCCATGGATGTTCGACCCAAAAGTGTGGAGAAAAGCCTCCCAGGAAGACAGTGTTCAGCCTCACCGACCCCCTCACGGCATGAAGGACACAGAGCAGGATGGTCTTTCCCAACCTATATGTGGCCCCCACTCTCAGCTTCCTAAATGAGCCCGGATTGTCTGCCGACCACGGAAGTGGGGAGCGGGCAGAGCAGATGACAGCATGGCCCCTGGTCACCCAGGCCAAGGGCTGGATGGGCACACTGCAGAGAATGCCTGGCCTCTGCTGGGATGAGGGTAGCCAGGGCTGAGCTGGATTATTCGAAAGATTACCTGCAAATCTAAGTATTATTTACACCAGTGTTTCCTAAAACTCAGTCATCTGCATCCCACCTTCACAATTCTTACTGTCTCTGCCCACCACGCACCTGCACTACTATTTACTTAATATTTTCCCTAAATAGACTTACTTTTTAAGTTTAAATGTGATTAAATAAAGTATGCCACAATACTAAATGGAAAATCAATGTTGCTTGCTTTACATAGAAGAGACAAATTTAAAATATATTAAATGCATCACTAACAAATATGTACCCATGTCCCCGCTGGGATCGTCTTTAGTGGTAGATAGGCCACACCTCAGTCAACATCGACTTACCCAACTTGTCAGACTGCGCTAAAACTGAGGCTCAGAAGGGTGACGTGTTTGCCAAGCAGAGCAAGTACATTCCCTGGACTGAAACTGTGACGTGGCTCGGACATGAAGAGCCCCGACCGATAGGCTGTGGACTTAGCTGGAAGGATGAGCCTTCGTCTAACGCAGACAACTAACTGCCGCAACCAGCAGAGAGATGAGTCCCCAGTGCCCCTTGTCTTTGAGGAACATAGAGAAAGGGACACTGCTTGTTGCTTACCATTCTTGGAGACAAACTGGGAAGTAACCCCTGCCTCAAACGTGGCAAACACAGGGCTGTGGTCACTCGTCATGATGTCGCTGGTACTTCCTGCAGGGGAGGGAAGGCATTTCTGAGCAGGGCAGGAGAAGCCCTTCTGGTGAAGCCAAGGGATGGCAATCCCAAGGCAGAAATAAACTTTCATTATGAATCCCCCAGAAATGTCACAGTTTTACACCTATTGTCCTTTAAGTGTTCAGCGAAAGACAGTGTGTACACTACCTTTTCCATAGGTAAAATAAACCTGTGCTAGCTTTCCTAAAGAGCCATGTGTTTTTTTTGTTTGTTTTTTTTTTGAGACAGTCTCACTCTTTCGCCCAGGCTGGAGTACAGTGGCATCATCATAGCTCACTGCAACCTCAAACTCCTGGGCTCAAGTGATCCTCCTGCCTCAGCCTCCCAAAGTGCTGATATTACAGGTCCGAGCCACTGCACCTGGCTGACTCATGAATTTTTAAATAGATTATGGCATGTGAACCATGGAGATTTTTATGCTCTAATCACTTTATTTTACTGATGAGGATCCCAAGTTGCAGAGTGGGATGAGGACTTACAGTCATTCAGCTCATCAGTGAGAGAGATAGGACACCTTCCCCACAGGACACCTTTCCCATCCCACAGTGCCTTGCAGGATCAGGAGTAGGTGATGAAGTATAGACACTGAGTGTAGACACATCTGTTAAAGAGCTTGGAGCTCAGATGAGAAGGGAAGGCACCAGAGTACATTTGCAGGGGAAGAGAAAAGGAATAGTTCTAGCAGACTGAGTTCTTTTGAGACAGCCAGTGGGAGATGTCTGGCAGGAACCTGGGCACTCAAAGCTGGAGATTTATCTTTAGATTTGGAGTCATGAAATTAGGTGCAAGGAGAAGCCATGAGGACATCTGGGCTTTTGCAGGGAAGATATGAAGGGTGAGAAGAGATGAGGATGAAATTCCAGGACACACCAACCATAAATGGGCAGGCAAAGGAAAAACTGCACAGGAGACCAAGAGGGTGATAAAGCAGATTTGACATTCTTTCCTATAAAGTTTTTACAGATTAGCAAGAAGAGATGAGCACCCCATTACTCAACCAACCAACATATGAACAGAAAATTCACCAAAGAAATACAGATGGCTAAGAAACATAAAAAATTTCCCTTGCTAAGGATCACCAGAAAGCCAAACTGAAACAATGAGATAGAATGGAGAAAGAGGTTGATGAGAAAGAAGAGAGTGGGGCCACTAGCTGTGGAGGAGGAGGAGATGGAGTTAAGCATCCAGGTGGAAAGGTTATCCAGGAAAGAAAGAGGATAACATTTCCTGGGAGGGCATCAGCCTAAAAGCTGTTTGGACACGAGCAGGAAGAAGTCAGAGAGGCCCAGTGCTGTGCAAAACAGGACAGGAAGGAGTTCAGGAGTTGGGTCAGCTGCAGGGCTACCAGTTCCTGGTGGCTACAGAGGAGAGAGTGGTCCAGGAAGAAGTTAAAACATCAATGAGCAGCTTTTTTTCAACGTTCTCAAAATATTTCAGATACGCATCAAACATAATAGCAATGGCACTACAATGTGCACTTAAACTTGGGAGGTAGACTGTTGGATGTGTGGCCCTCAATGAAACCACACCTCCCGGTAATCACACCCTCTGTGGCCTCCTACCATAGTGACTTTGGGCTTGGCCATGTGATTTCCTTTGGCCAATGAGACCTAGTAAATGTGAGGCAAACAGAGTCTTAAAAATATGAATAGTTTCCATAGGTGAGTCTTGCAGATAGAAACCCTAGACCAGGAAGTGAAGACACCTGCCCTAGCCTGCTGGAGGATGAGTTACCACTCTTCCCCCCATCCCCCTCCACCTACAGCCAGCCAGCCAACTCCAGATCCGAGTGGGCTCCCACCTGACCGTGCCCAGCCAACACCAAATAGAGCAGAGAGGAGCAGTCCAAATTCAGCCCAGCCCAGAGAATTGTGAGCAAATAAATGGTTGCTTTAAGCCACTAAGTTTTAGGGTAGTTTGTTATTCAGCAATAGATGAAAGGAATGGAAATCAGTTCAACATGTGAGACCAAAGTTAAATTTGTGGTTTGCCGGTCCCCAGAGAGAGTGGGAGCCAGGAAGGTGGCCACTGGGCAGCAGCAAGAGTCCCCCTGCCCCTCACTCTGAGGGAGGCTGGGGTCAGGGGTGCTCTGTTGGACAGGCCTGGGGTCATGAGCTGCCCATCTGGGGATACTAGCCTATGACTTATGTGAGGTGCACCTGGGGACCAGGACGACCCTCCTTTGGACACCACTGTCTGGGAATTTGAGATGTTGTAAAAATAATACCATGATTTTCAGCCCATAAAGTGCTGCAAATAATTCTGCCCAGTGAATTTTTAAGGTCTCACTTTGCAAAGTAATAGGAACTAATCAGTAGCTTTTAAGAATAAGCATTGAGGCAATTAAGAACTCCTTCAGCATACCTTAAACTTTGAGGGTCAACAGTTATTTCTTAATTGTTTATATAACTTATTCCATAATTATTTATTTTAATACTGTATATTATGTCTTTGTCATCAATTTAACTCAATTTATCTTTAAACCTCCCCAAATACATGTATGTACATTTATGATATGTATTAGGTTGAACCATATGACTTTCCAATAGTTGATCATTTTTGACAGATGAAAACACCACTTTCATATGGTTCCAATCTAATATGTTCTTTTCAAAAGAAATAAAACTGAATTTCTTTTTTAACAAGTGCGCCATAATACAAATGTCTCCCAAAGCAGGGGATATTTATTGTTGCAGCCCCACATGGGTGGGGACACACCAACTCTTTCAGGTCACCTGGTTAGGGCTGGGGGGAGTGCTCCCGTTTTATGGATGAACAGACAGAAGCCCTTTTTTTTTTTTTGAGACAGAGTCTCACTGTGTTGCCCGGGCTAGAGTGCCGTGGCGTCAGCCTAGCTCACAGCAACCTCAAACTCCTAGGCTCAAGCAATCCTTCTGCCTCAGCCTCCCGAGTAGCTGGGACTACAGGCATGCGCCACCATGCCCGGCTAGTTTTTTCTATGTATTTTTAGTTGTCCAATTAATTTCTTTCTAATTTTAGTAGAGATGGGGGTCTCGCTCTTGCTCAGGATGGTGTCGAACTCCTGAGCTCAAACAATCCGCCCGCCTTGGCCTCCCAGAGAGCTAGGATTACAGGCGTGAGCCACCGCGCCCGGCCCAGAAGCCCTTTCGTTGTAGGGCAGTCCTGGCTCCCAACGTGGTGCTGTTCTCCAAACCTGGTCTGCCTTCACCCAGTGTTTCAACTCACCATAGGACTGACACACCACGTGCACCAGGGGATACGACTTCCAGAGGACCCGGTCGCACCAGGAGGGCAAGTTGTACTTCATCTGCAAATCAAAGTCACAGGCTTTGTAAAATGCTTGCCGCTTATTTGTTAATCAGTAACAGAAAGCATTAACTGGTGGCCTCTGCAATCCCCGAATTCATCTGTGGCTGGCTCTTCGTAGAATCGCCCACAGGTGGCTTTAAACCCTTTTCATTGCTTCAATCCCAACTCCACTGCCGTGCCCCACACTTTCAGACATCCCGGACTCCTGCTTTAGACCAAGATCAATTCGCCTTGTGTTCCCTCACCTATCTTCCTGCCTACTTCAGTAGCTCTTGTATCTTCACGTTCAATTACTTTCTTTCTGACTCAGATGAACCCCTCTACCTGTATTTTCAACCCCAACTCTACTCGCCTTCTCCAGCTAACTTACTTTAATAACATACTCTAGCCAGCAGCCCCCCAACCTATTCATCCACCAGTCTACCTATTCATCTCCCCATCCACTCAACTACTCATTCGCCCATCCTTTCATCCACCCACCCAATCACACACTCATCCATCTACTTATCCATCCACCCATCCGATCAAACAATACCTTCTGCATGACAAGCCCCCTGCAGGGCCTCAGGCTGCAGCGGTGAGCAGGACATCCCTGGGGTGATAGATACGGTAAACTGGTAATGATAACCACCCCCTGAAAGCAATATTCTGACCCCCTCATGTTCTAGCTCTTTCTTCTCTATCTTCAAACATAAAGGTATTTACCTAAGAGCCTACCTCTGCCATATCCTTGATTACCTTCTCTTTTCTTCCTTTTACCAATTTTCTTCCAAAAATGCTCTATCGTCACTACCTCTACTTCTGAACCACTCACTGATATTTTTTTTAACTTGAGGTACAACTTACGTAAAGTCTGCTGAGCTTAAGTGTACAGACCGATGTTTGTTTACATTTGCTTACACCCATTTAACACTACCCAGAGCAAGATATAGAAAGTTCCCATCATCCCAAAAGGTTTCCTCCTGCCCCTTCCTTGCCAAAACTGCCACCTCCTAGAGGGGAACACTGCTGGGACTAACATCTCTGTTGATGTAAATGGACCCATTCAGTATATATTTTTTTGTGCCTGGCTCTTTCACCCATTTTGTTGAAACTTCTTTCATTTGTCACTGAAGTAGTTGGTGAACAAATGTACTAATCTCTCTTGAGTACACACTAAAGTGGAATTACTGAATCACAGGGTAGGTGCGTGTTTAGTATTCATGGATGCTGCCAAACAGTTTCTTTCTTTTTTTTTTTGAGACAGAGTCTCACTCTGTTGCCCAGGCTAGAGTGCCGTGGTGTCCTAGCTCACAGCAACCTCAAACTCCTGGGCTCAAGTGATCCTTCTGCCTCAGCCTCCTGAGTAGCTGGGACTACAGGCATGCGCCACCATGCCCGGCTAATTTTTTTTCTATATATTTTTAGCTGTCCAATTAATTTCTTTCTAGTTTTTGGTAGAGACGGGGTCTCGCTCTTGCTCAGGCTGGTCTTGAACTCCTGAGCTCAAACGATCCACCCGCCTCGGCCTTCCAGAGTGCTCGGATTACAGGCATGAGCCACCACGCCCGACCCAAACAGTTTCTTAACAGTGTAGTTCTCGGCGCCAGCTGCACCTGAGGACTGCCTGTGGCACTCTGTAAGCAGTCATGCGCCACAGGGATGGACTGCATAGAGGACGGTGGTCCTGTAAGACAATGAGGCTGAAAAATTCCTAACGCCTATTGGTGTCACAGCCATCATAATGTCACAGGACAGTGCATTACTCACGTGCTCATGGTGATGCTGTTGCAAACAAACCCACTGCACTGCCATGTAAAAGTCTGGCGCATACAGTTACTTACAGTATGTAATATTTGATAATGATAATAAATGACTTGCTCATTTATGTATTCACTATTTATCGTTATTTTAGAGTGTACTCCTTCTATTTATATTTTAAAGTTAACTGTACAACAGTCTCAGGCAGGTGCTTTAGGAGGTATCCGGAAGAAGGCATTGTTATCGCCGGGAATGACAGCTCCAGGCGTGTTATTGCCCCTAAAGACCTCTCAGTGGGACGAGATGTGCAGGTGGAAGGCAGTGATATTGACGATCTTCACCCCGTGTAGGCCTAGGCTAAACGTGCGTTTGTGACTTAGTTTTTAAAAAAAGTTTTAAAAGTAAAAAAAAAAACAAAAAAAACACAAAACTTTAAAACAGAAAAAAAACTCATAGAATAGGGATATAAAGAAACTATTTTATACAGCTGCACAATGTGTTTGTGTTTTAAACTCTTATTGCAAAGAGTCAAAAAGTTAAAATTAAAATGTTTATAAAGTAAAAAAGTTACAGTAAGCTAAGATTTATTATTGAAGAAAGAAAATGTTTTAATAAATTAAGAGCAGCCTAAGTGTACAGCGTTTATAAAGTCCGCAGTAGCGGCCACTAGTGTCCCCAGGCTTCACACGCACTCGCCGCCACCGACTGACTCGCCCAGGGGGTGGACGCAGACACCTGCCGTGAGTTACCGGGGCCTGCGGGGTCCAGCCCAGTCACGCTGTGCGGCTCTGCAGCCCAGGGCAGCAGTGTAGCGGGCTACGCCATCCGGGTTTGGGTAGGTGCGCCCCGCGACCTTTGCACAACGAAGCCGTCTAAAGACACATTTCTATCATTAAGCGACACGTGACTATTCTAACTGCCTTCTGGACATTTTCTGAGATTTCCCACTAACGTTGTATAATCAGTAAGTCTGAAAACAAGTTCTACTCTTTTCCTTCCAAGCCAGCTCCGCCCCCGATGTTCCATGTTTATCAAGGGCAATCAGCTCTTCCAATGCATCCTGCTTTTCTCTTTGCTTGCATTTTTACTGTTTTTCTCCCTGAGGCCCGAATTACTGCTCAGCTGGAAACACTGTAAGGGCCTCCTCATTGGTGCCCTGTGTCATCCTCATCCTTTGTAGTGATGTGACCAAACTTCTTTCTGTGCCACTTTGATGCCACCAGGGCCCAGCAGCACTTTCAGTGGCTTCCTGTTGCCTGTCACCCCCTGGCATCCAGGACACCCCACTCTCCCATCTCAGGCCCCCGTCTGTTTCAACGTAAGCCCAAGTCAAACCAGGCTATCCCGCGTCAGCCACACATGTGCCCCTGTGGTCCTGCCCTGACGGTGTCCTTAGGCCAGGTGAGCCCATCCACACAGCAGTCGGGACACCTCACAAGAGGGTGTCCTGTCCTGGGGTCTCGGCCTCATTCGTGGCAGCAGTTCTGAATGGTTCCCGCCCCTGCCAGTTGAGCCCAGGTGACGCCCAGGACTCTTTCAGACGACATCTTGAACTTGTTCTCCCTTTCCCTAGACGTCTAGCTGCCCTGGGTATCTCACCCCCGCGGACCTCTAAGCCTGGGGACCCTGCCGTGGGCTGGCTTCCCTGATCCTTCCCCGGCCCCGTGGCCGTTTCCTTTCCTGACTGCTCTTCAGTGCATTGGCCATCGCCACGTTCTGTCTCTAGTTACAGGTAATCGTGCACTTCTCTTGTCTCATCTCATGAATGAGATGACATCTCATTCATCTCTGCTCTCCCAACCCCTAAAACAGTGCCTAACTCTCATTAGGCCATCAGCAAATATCTTTGAACAAATGAATAAATATTTTTATTGCATCTTTCCCCAAACACTGTTCCTTGGAGCACAAGTGGCCTCATAAGATATTAATTGGTATTCCATGATCAACTGAGTGTTTGGCACACAGATTTCCTCATGGAGAACCATAACGCTCTTATGCCCATAAAGGCTCTGATAAGTCCTGCAGTGAAGAAACCTGTTTGGTGTTGATTCGCTTGGCAGTTTAGCAAGTATATTTGATCACAGGACTTTTTTTTTAATGAGCTTCCCAGTTAAGGAAATAATGGTTTAAAATCCTCTGGGGGGGGGGGAATCCTCTCGGAATCTTAGAAGACCTGGACAGAAGGTAAATCATAGGGGTTAATCAGTCCAGCTTGTTGCAGCGCACAAGATCAGATGCCCTTTTGCTGTGACACGCATCACCACTTGATTGCTAATGTTTGCTCTTTCCTTTCCTTTTTTTCGTTGCCTAGTGGAAGAGGATGCTTTCTACTTTCTGTTTGCCTTTGGGCACAGACACGAGAGGGTGGCGGTGGAGGGCAGGGACATTTCTGTGAAGAGGACTCACCCCCGTTGCTTTCTGCTTAGTGTAGGCGTATTTGTCCCGAGTCAGTCTCTCAAAACGGTAGGTCGGTGCAAACGTGATTTCTTCCTCCTCTGAAACACAGACACTTTGGTTTCAATTTTGATTCCCCAAGTTTCGCATCTGGTCACCTTTCCCCCCTCTCCAGGCATAATCCGCCCCCCGTAAGGATACTGGGGGAAGGGGAGATGGTCCAGGAGCCGGGCCTGGCGTTCTTACCAAAGTGCAGGAAAACCTTCTGCTCCTTCCTCTCTGTGAGCAGCTGGTCGTGGGACAGGAGATCCGCGTACTGCTGCTGCTTGATCTTCTGGATGATGGTTTCTGCCTCCTGGAACAAGGACATGCCCCGGCTGCGGGTGAGACACCCCTTCCCTTCCCTTCCCATCTGGCCCACTGAGGGGCCATGGCCAGGAGCTGGGTGACCCAGGTGGCAGAGCGATGGGAGAAGGGGTGGCCGTGACAGTCACGTGGGAGCTGGGTGAGAGCAGGGGGAACCGAAAGGAGAGGCCGAGGCTCCGTAGCAGGAACGGCAGTGTGTCCCCAAGGAAGTCGCTGTCTCCCAGCTCAGTCCTTGTGTCTCCACAACTGTCTGCCTGCAGCTGACTCAAGGACGCGTCCTGTGCAGCCCCAGCCCCAGCCCCAGGGGCGTTTCCTTACCCAGGTGGGCAGATCCACGCGGTAGTTGAGATCTCCCAGCCAGAAGAGGTGAGTGAAGCGGTGAGTGATGTTGAAGGGACTCAGTTTCTTGTCTCCCAGGGCCAGGAACCGGAGAATGTTCATATAGTTTTGGTTTCGCCTAATGCAAGGTAAAAAGCGGCCACCTAGTACGGGGTCACTGGTGCCGCACTGTGCTATGGGGCTCAGCTGCTCAGCAGGGAATCGGAATAGTGAATATTCTGGTAGGCAGCTGCCTTCATGAATCGACAGGCAGGACAGGCTTTGCTCTGTCAAGATGCCCCACGCGGTCTTCCCTTCAGTAATGGAGTGGTGTTGGGGGACATCAGGTTAACGACACAAGGACATATCTTTCCTAACCTTCAGACAAAATTCATCCACACGCGAGGTCACTATTGTGCTGCAGTTGCCTTTAGTGAGACCATGAAAAGCCCTGAAAGGCTGCGGGACCCCCAAAAGGTCCCAGGCGGGGGCTCCGGTGTTGAGGGGTGTGAGGTCGGTGGCAAACCCAGCTCTCGCCCCTGGGGAAGGGCTTCGTTACCTGAGTTTCTTTTCACTTCCTGAAGTCAAGTGGCTGTTCACAAACCCCAAGGAGGTTCCGTTGAACATGAAGGACACCCCCACAGCTCCTTTGTTCCCTAAAGGGAGGGGGAGAAAGAAGAATCAAAATATCAAACAGGTGGGGGGAGGGGGAGCAAGGGCAACATCCGTAACCTAAACATCTGTACCCCCATAATATGCTGAAATAAAAAAAAAAAAAATCAAACAGGCAAACCCGCGAGGGGTAGGAAGTCAAGGTAAGGCCAGAGTCAGAGGCAGGTGAGAGGCTCAGGGGGACAGGAAGACCACGATGCTGCTGTAACCCACTCCTGATGTCTCTCTCTAAAGTGACCAGTGCACCAAGCAGCCAGGGACAATTGATGGAAGCAGCCAGAAGCTTCCAGAATAAGATTCAGAAGGAGGTGACTGGGCTGGCAGCCTGACCTCCCTCCCAGTTCACTCAAGGCTCTAGGTGAGACCCAAACCTGCACTGAGATCACACCTTTTCAGCCTACGTTCCGATCTATTTTAGACTAGCGGTTCTCAAAGCGTGTTCCCCAGAGCAGCACCGGGGAACTTGCGGGGAGGCAAATTCTCAGGAACCCCCCACCAAGGCCTACTGAATCAGAAATTATGGGGTGCACCCAGTAATCTGTGTTTCACAAACCCTCCAGGCCATGAGTAGGAAAACACTAGCCCACTGCCAGCTAAACATGGCTTTTATATTTTTAAATGATTGGGGAAAGAAATCAAAAGAAAAATCTTTTGTGACATATTAAAATATGAAATTCAAATTTCAGTGCTCATAAAGAGCATTTGATGGGAACACAGCCCTGCCATTCACCAGGTATTGTCTGTCGCTGCTTTTAGGCTACAGAACAGAGCTGAGCAGTCGCCACAGAGACCGCATGGCCCACAGAGCCTCAAGTGTCACCTTCTGGCCTTTTCCAGAAAGTTTGCCAACCGCTTTGGGAAGCTGCTCTGCCCAGTACAGCAGCCACGAGCCACATGTAGCACTTGAAACACAGCCGGTACGAAATGAGGTGGGCTTAAGCATAAAACAAATGTCGGAATAGCGGCCTTGGTGAGAAAGGCAGGATGTGAAACATCTAATAACAGTACGTTGAATACCTAGTGAAATGATAGCATTTTGGATGTACGAGGTTCAATAAAGTGTATTACTACAATGACCTTCACTTGTTTCCTTTTATTTTTAATGTGGCTACTGGAAAACTGAAAAAGATCTATTTAGCTCCCATTTTATTTCAGCCGGACGGCTCTGGGTAGACGGTAAGCCGCAGGGACTGCGGAGGTCATCCGGCACGGCCAGCTCACGTCTCAGAGGGGGACCTGCAGCCTGGCCGACGCCAGTGGGAGGCAGAGGCAGGCAGGGCACGAGGCTTCCTGCCCTCCGGCCCCACTCCTGGAGGCCTCTCCTTCCCTCCCCGCGGGGCAGCCCGGGGGTGAACTGTTGGCTCTGAGGTCCACCTGGGTTTCAGTCCCTGTCCTCCACTTTCTTATCACTGGTTGTTGGGCAAGTTATGGAACTTCCCCGTAGCCTCAGTTTCTTCCTCTGTGAATGGGGAGAACAGTCCCTGCCCCCCCCCCTCGAGTGTGTATGTTCAATGAGGTTGTGCTCACAAAGCATTTAGCACCCAGCCTTACACACGGTGCGCTCTCAAAAAGGCCTGAGCCGTTCTCCGGGGCCTGTGCTAATGCTGGGAGCCATTTCCGGGTAGTGGAGAAGGTAGGCTGGCCCCAGGGGACAGGGGAGGGGAAGGGGGACAATGGCTGTAAAGCTCAGGCTCTGCCCAGGCCTCCTCCTCACCTGTCAGACTTCGGTCTCTGGGCCCTGCTCAGAGAGGCCCCCCAGCGCCCATCTCTGGTAGTGCCGGCGCCCGCGGCCGCGCCCCTCGCCCCTTTGCCGGCACAGCCGCTTTCCCAGTGTGCGCTGGCGCACGCGCAAGCTTCAGGCTGTGACCATGGTGCCAAGGCAGTAGCCAGAGGCCAGGCCTGGCCCGGGGAGGGGCGGGGGTGGTTTTCTGTTGCAACAAGAGACTCCCGCGAGGTGGGGGGCGAGGTGGGGGCCGGGGCCGGCAGGCGAGGCTGGAAGCCAGGAGAGGCGGGCCCAGGCCACAGAAGGGCGTGGGCACAGCCCAGGGCAGCCGCGCCAGCCCCACCTGCCACTGTGGCAGGAAGGAAGGGGGACGGATGGGTGGGGGTGGACGTGGGCAGTTTGTGGTTTGTCAGCAGAAAAGCTGAGAGCTTTTCCCATTCGATTGCAGCAGTTCTGTTTCCTGTTACCCCTGGGACCCTGTGCTGTCCCCAACTCCAACCACCAGAAACCGCTGGCCTCGCCCTCGACGACCCCAGAGGCCCCGAGTGTGCGCAGGACCCACACGCACCAACACACGGGCACGAGGACCCACGCATGCCTCCACTCACATACACACTGATGTAAACACACGGTCCGTGAGTCCATGGACTCACACACGAAGACTTGCATACGCAGGCTCGCCCCCACACACTCACACGCAGACGCACGTAAGCACGAACACGCACACACAGACTCGCACACTGACGAGCACACACGCATGGATATAGGGCACGCCCACACAGACTCACGCCCCACCACCACGAGGCCCTCCTGCTCTTATTTAGGTTCTCCGACGCACCCCAATTGGTCCCCACTGACTTTCGACTGATGTTTCCAGATCCACCCTGGGTAGTGAGGACCTGGGTCGGGGCCGGCCACCCCCAGCCTGTGTTTGCACGTAAGGTCTTACTGGGACACAGCCACTCCGTTCACTTTTCGTGGTGGCCGTGGCTGCTATCACGCTACAAAGGCAGAGACGAGCGCTTGTATATGGGCCGCGAAGCCTAAATTGTTTAGTATCTGGCCCTTTCCTGCAAAAGTCTGTCAACCCTGTGGTAGGTTCTTGCTACTCAAAGTGGGGTCCGGGGACTGACCAGCAGCACTGACACCACCTGGGAGCTTGTCAGAAACCTGGACTCTCGGGCTCTCCCTGAGACTGACTGAGTCGAGCCTGTGGTTTAGCCAGAGCCCCACAAGTGCTGGTGTGGACCCCGAGTGCGTTTCAGCTAGGGGCACCCATCATCCCGTTTGCCCAGGACCCTGTTCTTAATCCAGGAAGCCCAGGAGGGCCCGAATGACGCGGACGTGGGAGCCGAGGCAGAGCGTGCTGGAGGACCCCTCCCTGCTCACCCAGCGTGTTTGCGATGCCCGTCTTCACGGTGTCCGTGCAGATGTGGCTGATGCGGTTCTCGTGCTCTGGCTTGGCCAGCACCACCATGCGGATGTTCCAGAGCGTGTGGATGGCCACCTGGTGGGGAGGGACAATGTCGTGACCCTCGGCCAAGGTGTAGGGCTTGGACCCAGAGCATGGCGATTCACACTCGCCCCAGCCCCGCGTATGGGGTACCCCGTCTGCGATCCCTAACCTCGGGGGCACTCCTAATGATGCCTGACTGATGCGACAAAGCATCTTAAAGATGACAATGGGGCTGACTGAGAGCGGGGAAGACAGCGGACCCAGCGGTTTTCAGCAACACTCCACGGACCCCATCAATTTCTGAATACAGATGCGTCTGTCTGGCCCTGGAAGTGGGGGGCCCACTGAGCGCCCAGACATCTTTGAAGTGGAGAGGTGATAGGCTGAGGCTGCCCTCGCTTCTGAGACTCTCCCCCTGAGCAAAGCCCCCGTCCCGGAGCCCCACCCGGGGTGCGGCCAGCTGCTCACTGTTTTAAAAGTCACACTGGTGATTTCTTGCAGGGACTGTCTGAGGATCTCCAGCCACTCCTTCTCACCCAGGGGGTCCTCCTGGGTGCCGATCACGTAAATGTCGTGGGGAATGTAGTCGGCAGAGTCGTCCCGCGTCTTTCCCTGCCCCTTGGAGAGAAACCAGGACGTGATCTTCTTGGGAGGGGGGGCGTTACCTTCAACAGCAAAACCCAACACCAAGTGAGTCAAAGGCACATCCAGTCGACAGCATCAGAATTCAAAACAGAGAGTAGGGGACGTGTGGGGGGAGGTCACACGATCACGCAAGGGCATCCAGGCAGCCAACCAATGCGAGATGGAGACCCGAGTGCCCAGGATGTCAGCGAGGGGTGGAACTCAGTTAAGCCTCCTTTTACAGATAATGTTAAGTTTCAAATAGAAACACTGGAAGATTCCCTGATGCCATACACTGTCCTACGCTTTGGGGCTGCCATGGCAATTGAGACACAGTTTTGTCCCTCAGGGAACTTCCATTCTATTTCAGAGACAGCCAAGTAAACTGACAAGTTTAGGATAGCAGCGTCTACCTCATTGTTAGGAGACAACAAAAGCTCCCTTGCAAGGGTCAGAGCCCGGCCCAGAGCTAAGATGCACAGTGGTAGCTAGAGAAACGGGAAGAACGTGGAAGCCCCCCAGCCCCATTACGAACTGAACTGGAACAGCTTAATCAAGGAACAATGAAAGATCTGCTTCTCCCACAATGCCCTTAAATGATGAGCAAACTTTTTCCCCCAAAAGAGATAAGCTTCTCAGCCCACAAGTGCCAAGAAGCCAGGAGTTGGAGTAACTTGACCTCGGCTGAATTCTGCCTCCTCCAGTGGCTCCCAGTAAGCACACAAGCCCAGGGGGCTGGCCTGTCACTGCTTTGCAGACCCTCCAAAGGGTCTCCTGCTGTCCTTGTGCAACAGGGACCAGCCAGCTCCTTCCACATGCCTTCCATGCGAAGGCCCCCTCACCCCCACCACTGTGCAAAAGACGGCCCTGACCATGTCCGCAGCAGAGGAAATCAGGCAGCCAGTAGGAGACACCAGGCTCCTAGGGCACTGGCCAGGGCTCTCCTTCAGTGCTGCTTGGCCCCTGGGACATCTGGGCTTGCACCGGCAAGGCCGGGAGGTGTGAAGGCACAGGGAGGGCTGACGCCATGCAGAACCGGCTCAGGAGACCAGCAGAAGCCGCTGGGACCCGGAGCCTCCTGCCTTCCCTCCTGAAGCCCCGGCCCGTCCTCCACCAAGCAGGCGGGACACAAGTCCCATGCTGCCGACTCATTTCCAGAGGGTCCCTGCCCCTCCAGGAAGGGCTGCTGCTCTCCCCTCCTCCCAACGCTGCTGGGGTGGGCCTGATTCTGCTCGGGACAAAGGGGAGGGGACACAGGGCACCCAGCTATATTAAAATTTCAGATAAATGGGGAGTTTTTAGAATAAATATGCCCCATGCAATAGCTGTTTATCTGAAATTCAGATTTAACTGGATTTCTACCTAATAATTTATTTCTAGCTGAATACTTAAACTAAAAAATTACTTAGGATCATTTATACTTAGTGTAATATGTATATTTAGCATGTAAATATATATT
>NW_012152008.1:602125-615886 GCF_000956105.1 Propithecus coquereli | reverse complement strand
TGCTGTGAGCTAGCCTGACGCCACGGCACTCTAGCCCGGGCAACACAGTGAGACTCTGTCTCAAAAAAAAAAAAAAACAATCAGGAACCGCACAGAGATCCAAACATGGCCCTGCAGCACATGTTTCAATACAGGAAAAAATCAGGAACAATCTTAATGTCCCATCTTAGGGATTCATTAATAATTGTATTAGGACCATCCATAAGCTAGAATACCATTATGGCCCAGACACTAGGAGTTTCTGTAGATTCTTTTGGATTATATATGGAGACAATCATGACACCTATGAATAAAAAGTTTAATTTCTTCCTAAAAAAAAAAAAAAAAAAAATCATGGCCCAGAAATACTTTAACAAGAAAGATGGCAGCAATATATCATTAACTATGAAAAGCTAGTTGTCAAAATGGTATGAATGGCATCACTGTATTTTTATTTTTAAAAAACACTTGGAAGGGTATAGTCCAAGGTTAACTAGAGGTATATGGGTGTCTTTATTTTAAACGTTTGCTTCTTTGTATTTACTCTGAGAATAGATCACTTGGGTAATGAAAGAAAACTTAAATTAGAGAAACTAAAAGGAAAAGAGCACATGAAGGCTGCCACAGCCTCCTGCATATTTTTCACTTATTTTTCTCGGGTACACAGTGGGGCCCAAAGCAGACTCTGCCCTCTTAGTCTCAGTGTGTATGCAGGCTGACTTTAAACGGGGTACACAAAATCGCAGGTTGGACTGTAAGACATGACCAATCTTTGACTGTTTCATACCTGCAAGGACAGTAATTTCACAAGATCCAACCTAATAACCACAAATCTCAGAAGCCCCTCTGAAGAAACCAGCTCACGGAAGTGTAACAACTGTCTTTGTTGAAACCTGCCTGTCGTTGGGGATGGTGCCCGATTCCATGCCTCAGTTTGTCCCTGCGTCTCCATCCTTCTGAGCTTGCGACAATGGGCAGAACTGGGTTTTGGACCTATGCCCACGTGCCGAGAACGCTGCCCAGCCAGGTGGTCTTTCTCTCAGCCTCCCACCGCCTGTTCGGCCCCCACTCCCTTTCTCCTCCCAGCCCTTGCCTGTCATTCCTGCAGCCCTAGGCACCCCCAGATCTCCCACCAGCCCACCCCTGTCACTTTGCAGGTGCGAGTAGGAGAGGGGTCTGGGCACTTGGTGGGGCCTGCCACTGTGAGCCTGCACCAGCAGCCCTTGTCCCTTGGTCTTGTCCGAGGTGTCCCACATGAGGTGTCAGCCAGCTCCTGGAGTGATGGGCACCCTAACTTCTCTGCGATCCCTTCTCACTGCCTCACGCGAGCTCTACGGTAGAGCACAGACGGTGAGGCTGCAATGATAGGTTTTGGATCCTGGTTCAAATTTCTGAGGTGAGGGGTCAGGTCTCCGAGAACCTGGCTCTGGCTGTACGTAGGCCCAACCCAGGTTTTCCCACTGGCTCTCAGCACCTCTTACCCCAGGGGCCGGTCCTGGCAGGGGGTCTCACTTCTGCAGGATGGGGCAAAGTCTAGAAATGGAAGCCTTGTTGCGACACAGATTTAAAGCCAGGGAGGGGTCCCCCAAAGGGCTCCCAAGTCCAGCCTAGAGAAGCTAAAAGCCTCCCAACCAGGCCGGGGGCTGGGTGACAGGCAGATGAGAAAGGATGAGCCCCCCTGTGGCACAGTGGGACGCCACCACGCTCTGAGACAGCCGGAGCTGCAACTGCTCCAATGCTGGCTGGAGCATGGCCCTAACCTCTCTGAGCTCAGCTTTCCCAGTGTGAAAGGTGTCACTCTGGGAACCGAGTGAGCTGATCACGCGCACTCTCTGGCACATAGCGAGCCTCAAAGCATGTGTGTCCCCCGGTCCCATCTCAGAAGTTGGCCCATCTGAGAAGTTTCTTGTCACTTACTTTAGAGTCAGCAAAAACATATTCCTTCCTCAGGATCTTCTCCTTCTCTGTTTCCACCAAAATTACCAGCTTGTTTAGAAACTTCTGTGACTTGATGAGCTGCAGGACTGAAGAGAAACAGAAATTAGTTTATCGATTCATCCACTCATCCAGCCAGTAGGTACAGAGTCTCCACCAGGTTCCAGGCACCTGACATCAGCTCCCCCGACCTTCCTGGCTGAGCCCCGAATCTGTGTCTGCTCTCCCAGATCCCTCTGCCCCTGGCTGCTGTTTCCGGGAAGGGCTGAGGCTTGGGAAAGGTGGTGCCGGCACAAGCAAGAGGTGGCCTGTCCCAAGCAGGGTCAGCTTTCTTCCTCCCTCCCCTCTCTCCTCCTCCTTCCTCCTTTCTTTCCTTACTTTTCCTCCCTTCCTCCTTTTGTTTTGTTTTTAAATTTATTTCTAAACGTCAAATTTTTACTTTTCATTTTCATCAATTATTGTGAGTCAAGCTGTTCTATGTTTTTGCAAACGATAGCACCCCTCCCCAACCCCAAGTCCCTCCAGTGTCCCGCTCCTTAGAGGCAACCAGTTTCACGTTTCTTAGTGGATCCTTTGGAATTTTACTCCATGTTTCTAAAAATCGTGCTTAGGCTGCTACTTTCTGGTGCTTCAGTTCTAGATATTTCCTATCACATATGGAAGATGAAGACTCACACACACAACCTGCCACCCCTTCACTCCCTGCTAACACACAGTTCCAGTCCCTGCATCGTTCTTTCAATAATTATATCATAATTTTGGCCAGAAAAGCACTCAGTGTTGATGTTATTATGATTATGGAAACGCTATTGACAGACCAGCTCTGGTAGCTTTTCTTTTCCTATACAACCTTTTGTTTTTCCTGGAGTTAATAATTGCCATGTTTTATTCACTGTTTCTAACTCTTCCCCAGTTTGTAACTCTTTCTCCTATAACCAAACCCTTTTATCAGTTTCACCATCCTGCTGGGGCCGTTCCCAGAGCCGCTGGGTCCCTGTCTCTGGACTGGTGACCTCCAGGCCCGATGCGGAGCCTTTACCGTGGGGCCTTCCTTCGTCACCCAGGAATCCATTTACCTGGCTGTTGTTTCACGGTCCCATTTCTTTTTATCTACAGAATTTGTTTCCTCCGGTGTTTTGTCTTTTTGTCCCCATGTCTCCCGTCCCAGGCTCCCCGCAGTGTCAGGTGATCCTTGGTGTGCGTGTCCCCACAGCGGGGTGGTTAGTTTTGGGTTCCTATAAGTTGGCTACCATTATCCAGCTGCTTTCTACCTTTTGGAAGCTGTTGCTCTCACTCTCTGTCCCTGTGAGTCGTGCCCTTCGGAAGCGAACGCTGACAGTACACGTCTGCAACCGCCACCGAGCCAGAAGTCTCCCCAACGGGAAATCACATCACTTGTTTCACTCTTCATTCTCATGTGGCAGCCAGAGTTATCTCTTTAAAGTGGGACTGTGCCACTCCCCTGCTTAAAACCTTCCCACAGGGTCACTGCGCCTAGAAGGACACGTGAGCCCTGGCCAGGTTCTGCATCCTCTGAGCTCCAGCATCCCGGCCTTCTCTCGTGCAAAGCCGGCCCCTCCTTAGAAATCTGCCCAAGAGCCTGTCTCTGGATCTTGCATGGCCAACGTCTTCTCCACGCTCAGGCATCCGTTCAAATGCACGTCCCTGGGAGGCTTTCCCCATTGTTGTCGTATTTTCCTATTTAAATTCCCCGCCTAGCGTTTATCACTCCCTGATGCGTTCCTGGTTTATGTATTTGTGTATTTGTTTTCACCTTTACCCTCTTGGGTGAATGCTCTCGGGGGGTTGCATTCAAGTAAATGGATGACTTGTTCTCCTCCCCTCCTCAACACCTGGCGCACAGTAGGTGCTTTATGATTTCGTCATGCAACAGCTGACTGTTCCTATGCACAGAAGACCACGATGCCAAAGCTATCAATGAACGCAGTGACCGGAACAGGGCAAGGAAGCTGCAATGCCTGCGACCACCGATGTCCTCTGGGTGGGCTCCACTTTATCAGCGTAACCATGACTGGGAACTGACCGCAGGCCAGGCTCTGCGCTAAGGACATGCCTTGCCCTGCTTACCTTCACAGCAACCCTGGGAGGAACCCGTCTGTGGAGGCGACACCGAGGCTTTGAGGAGTCCAGTAAGTCTCTCAAGCTCATGTCATCGTAACGTCGCAGAGCCAGGACCTGATCCGGTTTACCCAGAGCCCTTAGCCGGAGCCACGCTGCCCTCAGTGCCAGTTACAAAGAAGCCACTTGAGCACACGGCATGGGAACATGACTTCGCCTGCTTTAGAACGCATTCACTCATTCATGCACGCATTCATTCCTTCACTGAGCTCACGCAGTCACGTGTTCACTCAGCGTGCGTTTGTGGATCACTTACTCTGTGCGGAGCACCGTTCTAGGCTCTGGGGATTTAGCGGGGAACGAAACAGATCCACATCCCAGCCTCTGCAGAGCCACATTAAGGGGAGGAGGTGGGATTTATGAGCAATGTTGCAAGCGCCTCAGGCGCTGAGTATATGCTGAGTATGCACTTGCTGAGAATCAAGGCCAGTACTAGGGCCTGCAGAGCCCAGGGTGCATGAGGAAAAGACCCTGCCCTCTTTGGGGGGGGAGCTTGCGAACAGGTAATTGTGTCCTGACATGACAGAGCAAGCGGAGCTCCACCAGCCGGGGTGGGGGGACAGGAGCCGGGTGGGTATGGCCCTCAGAGGCTGGCAGGCTCTGGCCATCCAAGCTGTCCTCTTAAGGGCTCACAAACCTGCTCTGAAAAAGCCCGTTCTTTTTTCTTTTTTAGGAGTTGGGGTCTCACTATGTTGCCCAGTCTGGTCTAGAACTCTTGGGCTCAAGATCCTCCTGCCCCTGCCTCCCGAGTAGCTGGGAATGCCGGTGCACACCACTGCACCGATGAAATAGCCCATTCTTACCTTGAGCTGAGTTTTCTCAAGGCCACCCATCTCTAGCTCGCCTCTCTCACCCCTCCCTATCTGCTTCCACAGAGGGGAATGTCCACTTCTTGGTGGCAACAGCTCCAGCCCTTACTTTGGCACTCCAGGCCCTGTACACACCTGGGACAGCGTGCCCTCCTGCTTCTCCCTCCAGGGCCACAATGAGCCACGTGTGACATGTGATTTCACTAGCACCCTGCACTCTTCCCTGCACATGTCATTCTTTCAGTCCCGGCACCCTTCCCTGTCTCATGCTTGGTGAACTCCTATTCACCCTTCAAAGCCCTGGGGAGAGCCACCTCTGTGATGTGAAGCCTCCCTGCTCCACCCCACAATAGAGCTAATCAATCCTCCCTCAGGACTCACCTTGCTCTGGCTCATGTTCTAATACATGCTCACATGTATTCCCTTCTAAACTGCAAACTCTTTGGGAGAAAGTTCACAAGTAAGGGCTGGCACATGGAAGATATTTTTTTAAAAAGTCTATTGAGTTGAATTGACAAGAGTTTACGATGCTTCCCAGAAGCCTAGGAGTGCCTTTCAAAGTCAAGTTTTTCAGAAGAGTCAGGCACTCTGACAATCTCTTCACTCATGTAGGTTTCCAGTTCCTCTTATCAAAGCTGGGTCCGCCTTTCTCCGTGACAGATAAGAAAGAGGAAAGCGCCATTCTAAGCCGATCACTTCCAACACAGCCCTCCTGCCCAAACCATCGGCAACTGCCCATTTCTCCTGCCCAACCTGGCACCAGAGTGGCCCTGCCCAGTGCTATGAGCTCAACTCTGCAGGGATATGACAGCTTGTCACCCCAGTGACCAGGGACTCTATTTCCTGAGATTTGCCTTCCTCACAGCCGCGTCAGAAGGACAATTATAATGGTGACGGTGGTGGCCGCAGCCAATTGTGTCGAGCATCTCCTGGATGCCCGGCACTGCGTGCTTTGATGTTGACCCATTAAGACTCATGGCAGCCCTGCAGGGTGCTACTACTCTCCCCATTTGACAGAAGGGTAAACTGAGGACCTGGGAGAAGACACCAGACCAAGGTCACAAGTGGCTGAGCTGGGACTCAAGGCTGGGCTTCTAACACCCCGCCAGGCTATCGATGGGATTCAGGATACACCACCCCCGAGATATGGCACCTTAGCATGTTGAATGTTTTAAGCCAAAGGCACGTGAGAAGCAGCAGGTGCAGGCACTGCTCTGACCTGAAGCAGGTCGCCAGACCCTCTCACATGGGGACCGAGCATCCTTACAGTGCGTGGAACATGCTTACACTCAAAAATTACTCGCTATTTGTCTGAAATTCAAATTTAACTGGGCCTCCTATATTTTTATTTGCTAAATGTGGCAACCCCAATCACGCCGCACTGAACAGACCGTGAGACACTGAAGAATGAAAAATGCCGCTGCAGAGCAGAGGGACCCTGGCTTCAAGGGGGTCTGAGCGCCTGCCAGGGGACCCGGACTGTTAGCAGAGGTGGGGATTTGTTTGAGGAGCATCTACAGCAGTTACCGGGTTTCTCAGCGGAACCTATTGGTCACTAAATAAAGAGCCAGAGCCTCAAGGGTCAGCGCCCATCGGCCACCAGCCCGCGCTGGGGACTGCTCGGGGCACTCGTGCTCTCCTCAACCCTCTGCTCCCCCTGGGGCTGATCAGCCCCTGCCAGGCACACGGGCATCCCCTGCCTCCTGTACCCCAGATGGCCTCCCTATGTGGGCTGCGGCTGGGGCACCCGCTGACCCTCCCAGACCCAGACTTGAAGTTCTTGCTTCAGGTTTTCTGAAGTCTTCCCATTGTGCTGGAGATAAAATCTAAACTTGTCGCCAGCATTGAGGCTAAATCTTCCCATATTCGCTCCCTCTGGGGCGCCGCTTGCTCCTCCCCAGGCCCCTGTCTGCTCCTCCCAGGTGTGCCCTGCCTGTGCCCCTCACCCGGGGTTGGCACGTGCTGCTCCCTGGCTGGCGCTGTGCCCTCAGACCCTGCCCGACCGGTCGCGTCTCAACCTTGAGGTCCCAGCCCATGCCTCACGCCCCCTCCTCAGAGGGCCTTCCCTGTCTGCCCCCTCAAAACTGCCCTTCGTCCCAGTTAACCTCTACCCCGTTACCCTGTCTCATTTTCCTCGTGGCATTTCTCGGTGGCTGAACCATACGCAAAGCCTCAGTTGCTCAGAGCCTGCTAATAGTGACAGCTGGCCTAGCTGGCCCTCGGAGTGGCTGCCACGCGGCGGGCTCTATCCTAGGGAGCCTTACACGTACTATTCACTTCGTCTTCATCACTCCTGTTTTATAGGTGAGCAAACTGAGGCCCAGAGAGGGTACATGACATGTCCAAGGTCACACGGCTGCTGAGTGGCGGAGCTGGGATGTGAATTTAGACAGTCTGGCCCTGGAGTCCACGTACTCCAGCATCGTGCTAAACCCCCTCTCGGTCTATGCCGTGCTAAAGCAGCGACCAATTCTCAGCAACGCCTCATCTGTGCAGGGCCTTGTGCCAGGCACTGAGAAGGGACAGGACGGTCGGACTGGCTGCTGGTGGGGAAGAGAAGACAGACAGACAGACAGACAGGCAGGCACGCACGCACGCACGCACGCACGCACGCACGCACGCACACACACACACACACACACGTGTGCACACGGAACCACCACCAGGGCAGGACGTGCCGAGTGTGTGCGACGGCTGTGAGCTCATTCCTGGGGGGTCGGAGGCAGGAGGCGGAGGTGCAGGGGAGGCCTCCCTTGAGGAGCTGAGAAGTGCAGGAGTTCCACAGGCAGGGGAAGGGCAGTGGGTGCCCCAGGAGAGGGCCCGCCCTCCGCAGAGGGGTGGGGTGGGCCTGGCGGAGTCTGCTCCTGACCTGTCACCCGTAGGGCACTAGCAGGAGAGTGCTGTGGGCACAAGGGGCCTTACTTTTCTTGTGGCTGTAGAACTTGTCCTCGGAACCATCCTTGGACTTCTTAACGATCAGTTTCCCAGACTCGACGTCGACTTTGAGCTGCATTTTCTGAGGGATGCCCAGAGACTCCGACTTCACCTTTCAGAGGAAGAGACGTTGCTCATTGATTTCTGTCTACCTTTTGCAATGCTGACCCCCGAGCCCCTTGTCTGTGTGGCTGGGTGACCCTCGGTTGGTGTCCCAAGTAGGGCCATTGGGCTTCTGTTTCCGGACCCCCTTGCCGCAGCATCGCACGTGCACGCTTCCACGGGCACGGGAGTCACTGGAACCCTCGGGGGGCCCAGCTCGCCCACTGTGCGCGTGAGCTGTGCCGCCGACCCAACAGGTTGGGTGGAGGAAGCAGATGAACTGCCGCAAGATGGTTCATTCACTGATTACTTTGACAGCGCTCATTAATCTGATGTGTCATCTGCTTCCAGAAAGGATTTCAGTAATAGATTTAAACTCCTGGGCCTTGTTACAACCACTAATTTAACATTTACTGATAATAATTAGGAAAAAAGACAGTTGCCTAGGCATGCTCAGAAAATGGAAATCTGTCTTAACACAAGATTATCGCCAGGGCCAGAAAGGACTTTGGGGTGGGGAGGGTGTGTATGTGAGTATTTGGGGGGTGGATCTTGTGCTGTGTTTCTGGATGTGGGGCCAGTGCTGGGCTGCATGTATGAGAATCTCTGGATATTGTTAAGAAAAACACATTTCTGGGACCAAACTGGAGATTCTAACCCATCCCTCTCAGGGAAATCACAGGAATTGCACATTTTTGTTTTTCTGATCCCCTCTCTCCTTGAGGTACTACTTTGCAGCCGATTTGGGGGCCTCCGTTTGATGTCACTCATCACCCCCATTTTGAGAAGGACAAAGCTTATAGAGCATCTTGGGCCAACGCGAAGCTGTTCCCTTGTGGCGTCCCCCTGAAGGGGGTTCCACAGCCGTGTGTGGGCACCCACCCGCTCCAACGTTTAACCGCCTTCACAGCAAGGTGGTCCCGCCGCCTGCCATTCTCGGCCCTTGGGCTCCTTGTGGCCCCACAGCCCAAGGCCAAAGCCCTCTTTCCACAGGGACCAGAGCAGGCCCAGCCCCCAGCTGTGGAGCACAAGGCCAGGCTCCGCTGCCCCACAGCCACTTACCTCAAAGGTGACAGGAGGGATGAGGGAACGCCGGTGGGAAGACTCGGGACCGTCGTGCAGCAAGGCCTTGACCTGTGAGCATCAGTGTTGGGGACACAGGGTCAAAGGGGACACCAAGCCTGCAGCCTGGGCATTCTCTCCGCAGAGAGGGGACCACAGGGAGGCCAAGAGAAGCCACGGGATTCCCGCGAGTACCTTGTCTTCGATAGAGGACAGCAGGCTCGTCAGCTGGCTGAGCTTGGACACCATGCTGATGGGATTGGCCTCACAGGGCACCTGGCGGAGGAGGCAGAGCCCGCGAGGGCGGCGGCGCTGAGCGTGAGCCCACTCTCCACACTTCCTCTCATTCCGGCCTCCCCACAGCCACGTAAGAACTATTATTGTCCCCTCTGGCTGACGAGGACACCAGGGATATCGCCTATCTTCTCAAAATCCACAAGGCCAAAAAATAGATCTTCACCACTTCTTCCCTCGAAACCCGCCTCTGCCCTGGTGCCTCTCGCCTCGCCCACTCATGTGCTTAAACAAAGCTCTAGGACTGTCCCTGAGCGGTACCTTTCCTCCTCCTCCTCCTTCTCCTGCCTGCTGTTCCTGTTCTACTTCCAAAATACGCCAACCCCGCTGCTTAAAACCCTGGTCTACTTCCTCCCCACTGCAGCGAGAAAGTCCCCCCCCCCCCACCGCCCCTGGGGCCCTGCGGGATGGAGACTCCCATCCTCACTTCCGATCTGCTTGAGCTCTACTTTCTGAAGAATCTCCAGAGATTCCACTTCACTTGGGAGGGACACCTCCTTGTCATTCAGGTTTCAGACCCACAGAGGTCTTCCCTGACCACAGTCTCTAAAACAGCCACCAGGTCATCTCCATCAAGTCACCCTGCTTGAATTCCATACCAATCACCAGGAGCTAAAGTTCCCTCCTTCCTTTAGGGGGGGACTCATGGTCTGTCTCCCCTGGAATGTAGACTCCATGAGAATTGAGGCCAGCAGCACTGTCTTCAACGCTGCAACCTTGGTGCTCAGCACAGTGTCCGGCCAGCAGAGATGCTCGGGAAAGTCGTTCGGTGAATACAAGGAGCCCAGAGAATGGAAGTTGCTTGTGCAAGGTCACACGGCTAGTGAATGGCAGAACAGAAACCTGCAGCCCTGTCTGCCTGGCACCAAGTGCATGGTCTCAAGCATTTATTCACAGAACAAACATTTATTTATGAAGCATCTACTCTACGCCAGACACGCTGCCAGGTGCTGGGGTTGTAGAGTTAATAAGCCACCATCCCTGCCATCCGGTAGATTGATAAAATCAAACATGTGACTAACTTGAACGCCAAAGAGAACGGAGCGGGAGTTATCGGCAGCTAGGCAATGTTCTTCACCTCACCCCTTGCTCCACATAGCAGCCAGGCTACACTTGCTTTTGACATCAATTTTCCACCCTGCTACGTTAGCATACTACTTCTACCATCACCACGGCCACCTCTATCTCCACGGTCAATAGCATTGCCACGGTCAATAGCATTGCCATGATCAGTAGCACCAGTCATCGGCATCAGCACCGACACCACCAACATCACCATCGCCAGCATCAACACCACAAGCAACAGCGCCACCCCGACCCCCGACCATGACCACCACCCCCTCCATCATCACCATCACTGCCTCCCACCATGACCATCATCACCATCACTACCCCCCAAACTCCACACCAGCCCCTGTCACAACTGTCACCGCTATTATCGCGGCAGTTAATATTTGTCAATGCTTTCTCTGACTACGTTTTGGTTTTCCCCTTGCTCCTTTACAGAGCTCACAATTCCTCTACAGTTATTGTCAGGCGGGGAAGTGGCTCCAGGGGGTGGAGCTGAGACTCGGCAAGGGCGCAGCAGAAAGGCTGCCGGTTGGTTGAGCAGAAAGGTGGGTCATTAGATGGGACAGCTCAGGACCCTGTTTTAGGGCTGTTTTTCTCATGAAGAATTGACACGATAACACAGGTTCAAGCCGCCCCATTTTCTCTTCGGATGCTTGGAATCACCTGCAGTTTTAGGCTGATGTCTTCCCCCTCACTGAGATTTGTGACTTTTGGGGGAGGTCTGGCAAAATCTTACAAAGCATAAATCATAAATGACAAACAGGGAGTTAGTGCCGGGAACAAAAAGCATTAGAAAAATGCTGTAGTTTTCCTACCCTTCTGCCTAATGACAACGGTCACTTGATGAGTTCTTACAATATGCCGAGCACATTTTAAATGTATTGACTCATCCATTCCTCACATGTATTGACTCTTCTAATCCTTGTTTTGCTTTTGGGGGAAGAGAGTCAGAATGGTGTGTTTACAGCTAGGATAGACCTGAGATTTGAATGTCAGGTTAGCCCAGTTCTCGGCCAGTGGCAATTTTCACCCCATCCCCCCCCAGGGGCATTTGGCAATGTCTGGAGACATCTCCAGTTGTCACAGCTAGGGGATGCACAGGACACTCCCCCACAACAAAGAATGATCCAGCCCAAAACGTCGCTAGTGTTGAGGTTGAGGGCATAAGTCCCAGCTCAGGCTGTTAATGGGTGAATTGGTACGAGTGCCACCCGGGGTCTACATAAGCTGCCCAGTCACTTTGCTTTCTCAAAGGAGCAGGAGGGCTCAAGGAAGGCATCTTTTCTCACACAGAGCAGACCCGGGTCTCTCCCCAGCCGCAAGGCCAGTAATCATTTTGATAATGTTGCATTTTGCAGTTCCTGGCAGCCCTCAAATAAATTCCACACGGGGGTGTGGGTGTCACAGGGGTCCAGGTGGCCACATCTTCTCTCACCTACCTAAGGCCAAGGGCCTAATGTTGCTAAGAGTCTACCAGGGGCAGGTGTCTCACACCCTCAATTTCACTTACTCCTAACCTAACCCTGCAGTCAGATAGTACCATCCCCATTTCACAGGTAAGGAAACTAAGGACCAGTGAGGGTGAGCTGGATTTTGAACTCGGGCTGTTTTGATCCACAAGCCAGTGTTCTTTCCTCTCCTCTAGGCAGCCTCAGAACTGCCTCCTTGATTTGTGAATTTCTGAAGGCATATCAAGAATGACATTCTCGCCGGGCGCGGTGGCTCACGCCTGTAATCCTAGCTCTCTGGGAGGCCGAGGCGGGCGGATTGTTTGAGCTCAGGAGTTCGAAACCAGCCTGAGCAAGAGCGAGACCCTGTCTCTACTAAAATTAGAAAGAAATTAATTGGACAACTAAAAATATGTAGAAAAAAAAAATTAGCCGGGCATGGTGGCGCATGCCTGTAGTCCCAGCTACTCGGGAGGCTGAGGCAGGAGGATCGCTTGAGCCCAGGAGTGTGAGGTTGCTGTGAGCTAGGCTGACGCCATGGCACTCTAGCCCAGGCAACACAGTGAGACTCTGTCTCAAAAAAATAAAAATAAAAAAAGAATGACATTCTCTGCTTTCTGTAAGACCCGGGGTGTGTCCTAAGGGGGTTTGGGAGCCAGCCCCACCCCCTTCTGTTGCTGCTGTGGCCTCTGCCGCCAGCACTCTCACCTGGACTGCACGTGGCCTATCCCTGGAGACCTCTCAAAGATTTGGCTGTGTGTTCTTCCCCCCAAACTATTTAAATTCTAGTGTCTGGCCGGGCCCCTGTTTTGTCTAGATTTGCTTGTACTTTCTTAGAAATTAATCCATTATTCACTTAGAAGAAAGCAAACAATTTTTTCCCTGCATTTTCAAAGTTGCATAAATAGAACACAAATACATTTTCTCCATAAAAAACTCCAACAATGTGGACAAACTCACAGTCCCCTTGGCCCAGTCAGTCCCCTTCTCCCCAGTCCCATCCCCTCCTTGCGGTGACCAGAGTGGCTCTTTGGGCTTAAATCCTTCTGGTCTGATTTCCACGTGGGGGCTGACATCAGAGTCTATACTGCTTTTTCACCCAACAGTGTGACTTGGAGATCTTTCCACAGAGGTGCCCACACCTCGGAATAGAATTCTGCACCCCGCTTCAATCACCATCCCTCGGCATTTATGTGGTTTACCGGTGTTTTTTCATTTAGAGTGGAAGCTACCACGAGTATTTCTGTCAACATCCCTTTGTGCCGTGTGGCCCCTAAGATCACCGCTTACGTGTGGAATCGCTGGCTTGAAGGACACTTGCAGTTAACATTTTCATACAAAGGGCCAATTGCCTTTCGGAAAACCCACATCCACTCCCAACAGCAAAGGCGTGAACCTGCGTGAGCGTCCCCGCCACCCCACGCCCCGGCCCAGTCCAGTTTAGCAATCAACTTTCTGCCTACCTGACAGGCAAGAAGAGATCTCCTAGTTTTGAATGTTACTTCCTGGTTACTAACAAGTTGAGGTCGAACATTTTCTCGTATCTATATTGGCTGTTCCCTGTCCCTCTTCAGTGAACAGCCTTGTTTATATCCTTTCCCCATCTTAAAAATTGGGGGTTTTTAATTAATTATTTGTAGGAGGCTTTTTTGTTGGTTTTTTTGAGACAGAGCCTCACTCTGTCGCCCAGGCTAGAGTGCAGTGCTATCATCATAGCTCACTACAGCCTCAAACTCCTGGGCTGAAGCGATCCTCCTGCCTCAGCCTCCTGAGTAGCTGGGACTACAGGCATGCGCCATGACCATCAGCTCATTTTTTCTATGTTTAGTAGAGACGGGGTCTCAATCTCCTGATCTCAAGCGATCCTCCCCCACCTTGACCTCCCAGAATGCTAGGATTACAGGCGACAGCCACCCTGCCCTGCTAATTTTCTATTTTTCTGTAGGAAAAACATACAGCACTCTTGCTCAGGCTAGTTTTGAACTCCT
>NW_012152008.1:599770-600760 GCF_000956105.1 Propithecus coquereli | reverse complement strand
AGAAAATTCGAATCTAAAATCACAAAACTGCTTTGAAATCACATAAATCATCTCTGGTTTCCAACGTGCAGTGTTTATAAGAATCTCACACACATACACCCTGGGTGTTAAAAATGCAAATTTCTGGGCCGAAACCCAGTTTAATCTGGAATCTGCATTTTAAATATTGGGGCTTCCTGGTGCTGATGATCGCTGGATTCTGATGCAAATCTCCTCCCAGCGAGTGGAGGCCCAGAGGGGGTTTCCATTGTGAAATCCATTGACAAGTCCGGGACCAGGGCTTTATCAATTCCTGTTCCCTTCCCTTCCTTTTCTACTGTTTCCACATTGTTTTAAGTGTGGTGGGCCGACAATTTTGAGTTTTATTTTTCGCTTATTATTTCATCAAAAACTGTTCATGTTTTTACATATTTAACATCTTAATGATTTTAAAATATTCTATCAAGTAAATGTGCCAAAATTGATTGCTAGATATTTGGGTTACTTTGAGATCTTTGCTATCATAAACAAAGGCTGCTCTGAACGGTTTTGTTCACATAGCTTTTCATTTCTTACTTTTAGTTACAGAATTAGGGTAACCAGAGGTTATGGCTCTTAGTCAATATTACCAAGCCCTCAAGTGATGGCACCAATGATTGGGGTGACCGGCACTGTTCAACCTGCTCCTTCAATCTCTCTCCTTACTGCGCTTTCTCTCTCTATTTTAATGGGCATAACATTGCACTTCGATATTGAATGGATTTGCATATCTTTAATTTCCAATGTCTAAGGATCTTTCTACTCTTGATTTCTGGTTAATTTCTACCGTATTTTTCTTTGTATGAACTGTTTTATTTACTTTGCCAATTTTCCCTTGGGAATTCTGTTAGTATTTTTGTATATTGGTATAAACTTTACATATTGCTTTGCTTTTTATTTAATCTAGGTGTTGCGAGTATTTTTTTTTTCCCATTATGCTATTTTCGTGGTAGGTGGACTGGATTTCATTAT
>NW_012152008.1:599190-599600 GCF_000956105.1 Propithecus coquereli | reverse complement strand
ACAAAAACACACAAATGGAATCTTTAGGATTTTCTAAGAATTATGCTGTTTTTCCCTGTTTTTCTAACCATTTTAGAGCTTTGAAAGATTTGACCGGCTCCCAGACACATTTGGAAGTGTCAGTTAGGGTCAGAATGACACAGGGACTGCCACCTTATTGTACAGAAAGGATTTGTCCAGGGACGTAATCGTTGGTAGGATCCCTAGAAAGCTTGTCTATCCTCGGGTTTGTAGCTTCAGGGACCAATCCCCAAGGCAGAACTGCTAGTCTGGGGGAGCAAAGACAGGGCTGTGGTCCTCCAGTTGGCCTGGCCCCAGGGATGGGTGGGAAGGCACAGGTCCCCTGCCTGGTCTTCTGGACCGCCCAGGGGAAAGCCACCACCTCCCACGTTGTTCTCTGCAAGTTAATT
>NW_012152008.1:597430-599140 GCF_000956105.1 Propithecus coquereli | reverse complement strand
AAATTACAGTGCTTTCTTTCTGTTGACTTATCTTTGGGATGATTTCTCAGATACACCCTCCATTTTTCATGTCACTAAATTACATTTACTAGAATGTTACTGAAATAATATACATTTATATTAATAAACGAAACTGGAGATAGTTTTATTTTAGGCTCTTGATTAAGGTTTTGGATTTGAATCACATTTTTCTTTAAGAGTGAATCAGGTGATTTTTGTCATTCAGGAATAATTGATACATTACGGTCACTATTCCTTGGAATCGTAAAGAAGGGCATTCATGGTAATTTTTGCAATTTACATTTTATGTAAAACATGTTTCCATTTCACTGTAATTTAAAGATTTGTAGACACCTAATTGTACACTGTATTCTTTAGTGATTTGAAAGTCTTTAATGCAGATTATTCAATCTCCTTTGACATTTCTAATGTTTAAAATTTTCTCACTTGACTGTTTTTCCAAATGTATTTCTGTTTTTATTTTTACCATTTTCCCCTGCTCTTTTCCTTTCTGGTCATTGTTATCATTCATTTACTCAACAGAGATTTCTTAAAGATTCTGTTTATTCCCTGCTGTATCTCCAGCCCTGGGAAGAGGTCTTGGCATGTATCTGGTATACATTTGATCTTTGTTCGTGAATATTGAATAAATTACTGTTTCAGGTTCTTCACCGGACGCCAGAAATATCAAGGTGATTAGGACATGATCCATGATGTCTTCAAGAGACTTACAGTCTGGACTCAGTTCGTATGTTTGATTCATTTTGTTCCTTTCTAGGATTTCCTAAAATTCCGTCCCTCAGTTACCCAAGTCTCCATGCCTGGCTATCGCTTCACCTACGAAAGTGAAGGCAGGTGTGCAGGGGGCATTTGGAACATTACAGTGTCTCTAACTCTAACCTGAAGTTCACTGTTCAGTAAATAGAGATGTGGAGCAGCTAGAAGCTGAAGGAAGCTTTCTCCACTGGCACCGTGTACCAGAGAAGTGGGCAAGTTGGGGAAGCTGCTGTCACCGCAGCAATGAGGTGACCCGGATCCCGGAGAAAGCTACCATTGTGTGGACGAGTCTGGGGGATGCCTAGTGGATAAACTTAAAATATGTATGTCTTCCTCAACAAGGAAGCAGCAAAGAACAAGATCTCCATCCAAGCAGAAATAAAAGCTATCAGCCATTGTGAAATGATGTCTCATGAAAAGCAAGCACCATTTGTATATGTTTCCCGTAGTGATAGGTGATTCATAGCAGCGGCTTCAAATGGAACAAGATCTCTCCATGGAAATCTATAAAAATGGTGGCTCCGGGTCCAGCTGGCTAGAACTGCATTAGCTGAAAGCCAATTCGTTGAAATTAAGCATGACTGGCCAATTTGATGAGTGCTCAATTCGTCAAAGAAATTATTTGTTAAATTTACCAAATATACTGATTGTGCTTTTAAGAGCCTTTAAAAGGAAAGTTGAATTTCGTTACTGATGATGAAAGATTCTTTTCGGCATGATTGCCGAAGCAAAATTGATATGACCCCAGAGAAATTGACAAGCGATCTTGGAACTGCTGTGTGTGTAATAAAACATACAACAGGGCCGGGCGCGGTGGCTCATGCCTGTAATCCCAGCACTCTGGGAGGCCGAGGTGGGCGGATTGTTTGAGTTCAGGAGTTCGAGACCAGCCTGAGCAAGAGCAAGACCCAGTCTCTACTAAAAAAATAGAAA